>NC_088413.1:21516620-21629120 GCF_034236695.1 Oncorhynchus nerka | reverse complement strand
TTTTAAGCGCAATATTTTGTCACGAAAAGATGCTCGACTATGCATGGAATTGATAGCTTTGGAAAGAAAACACTCTGACGTTTCCAGAACTGCAAAGATTTTCACTGTGAGTGCCCTACAACAAAACCTTCAGGCAAAACCAAGATGTTTCAGCAACCAGGAAATGAACAGGATTTCCGAAGCTACGTTTTCCATGATCTCCTTATATGGCTGTGAATGCGACAGGAATGAACGGACCCTTTCTATCGTTTCCCCAAGGGGTCTGGAGCATTGTGACTATTTGCAGGCATATCATTGGAAGATTGACCATAAGAGACTACAATTGCCAAGTGTCCGCACGGTGTCCTGCGTGGAAATTGGTGCGCAAAACTCAGCTACTGGTATTTTTCCATGCGATTCTGAGAACAAAGCATGCATCCAGGAACGGCATTTCAATGAAGAGATATATGACAAAACACCTTGAGGATTGATTCAAACAACGTTTGCCATGTTTCAGTCGATATTATGGAGTTAATTCGGAAAAAAGTTTGACGTGTAGGTGACTGAATTTTCGGTTAGTTTCGGTAGCCAAATGCATAGTAACAAAACGGAGCGATTTGTCCTACACAAAGAATCTTTCAGGAAAAACTGGACATCTGCTATGTAACTGAGAGTCTCCTCATTGAAACATCTGAAGTTCTTCAAAGGTAAATTATTTTATTTGATTCCTTTGCTGGTTTTTGTGAATATGTTGCGTGCTAAATGCTACGCTAAATGCTAAGCTAGCTATCAACACTCTTACACAAATGATTGATTTTCTCTGGTTCAAAAGCATATTTTGAAAATCTGAGATGACACTGTTGTTAAGAAAAGGATAAGCTTGAGAGCAGGCATATTTATTTCATTTCATTTGCGATTTTTAGAAATCACTAACGTTGCGTTATGGTAATGAGCTTGAGGCTGTAGTCACGATCCCGCATGCGGGATGGGGAGTACTATGAGGTTTTAACAGTAAATATTACGCTCTCATAAGTTCCAAAAGAGTAATGACATTTCAAATGTCATATTATGTCTATATACAGTGTTGTAACGATGTACAAATAGTTAAAGTACAAAATGCTAAATAAATAAACATCTCCCCCTGCCCCTTACACCGCTACCTATCCCCA
The DNA here is from genome assembly GCF_034236695.1 of Oncorhynchus nerka. Classification (NCBI taxonomy): domain Eukaryota; kingdom Metazoa; phylum Chordata; class Actinopteri; order Salmoniformes; family Salmonidae; genus Oncorhynchus; species Oncorhynchus nerka. The sequence continues at coordinate 21,627,972 of NC_088413.1, read as the reverse complement.
CAATGCCCTCCCCTCTCCTCCCCAAGGTGCTCTCTCCACTCCCCCTCTCCCCCTTCCTCCCTCCCCTCTCTCCACCCTGGCCCCCGTTTCACCCCATGCGGGTGGGGGGACCATCTGTCTCTAAGCAACAGGGTGACACTGTGCTTTTTTTGGGGCTGCCTGCCTCTACACACAGGCAACAATGCTGGGCCGATGCCTTCTCTCCCTCCCTCTCTCCCCCTCTTTCCCTCACTTCTTACCTCCTGCCCCTCTTACCATCTGACATGCCTGCTCCCTCCTCTCATTTTCACACTCACTTTTTCTTCCCACATATTCTATATTTCTCTCCGTCTTTCACTCACCTCTCCTGCCTCTCTCACCAACCAACATACTGTATTCTTCCCCTCCCTTCTCTCCTTCCCCACTCTCCCTCCCCACTTTCCCTCCCTCCCACTCTCCCCTCTCCCTCCCCCACTTTCTCTCCCTCCCCACTCTCCCTCCCTCTCCACTCTCCCACTCTCCCTCCAAACTCTCCCTCCCCACTTTCTCTCCCTCCCTCCCCACTCTCCCACTCTCCCTTCCCACTCTCCCTCCCTCCCCACTCTCCCTGCCTCCCCACTCTCCCTCCCTCCCTCCTCTCCCACTCTCCCTCCCCACTTTCTCTCCCTCCCTCCCCACTCTCCCTGCCTCCCCACTCTCCCTGCCTCCCCACTCTCCCACTCTCCCTCCCCACTTTCTCTCCCTCCCTTCTCTCCCTCTCTCTCCATCACATTACCTGTGCTCTACTGCAGCATCACCAGGGTTGTCTGAGGCAGTGTTCCTGTAATCACTAAGCTGGGCAGATCAGGTGTGTGGATCGGGGCTGTGACTGTGTATCAGGCGTAATGACTAACAGAGAGAGACAATCAGTGGACTGGACCAGACCACCGTGATGAGGATGACAACCCTGTTGGACTACTGAGACACACTGGATGTGTCTGAAATAACACCCTATGTACTACTATTGACAATGGCCCATTTCAGACACCGCCCCTGATCCTGGACACATTGACTGTCTGAGACAAGCATCTTCCTCACACTGGCCTCTGACTCTCCTCTGCCTCCTCTCCCCTCCTCACACACAATCCCCAATCAGACCCGTGACCTGTGCTACCCAGAAGGGAGAGGGCCTGGACGTGATGTGAACACTGTGCCAAAAAAAAAGGAAATACATGACGGATTGGAGGATGACAGGAAAGTGTGGTAGGAAAGCAGCCGTCTGTCTTCCCGTCTGTCTGTCTCTCCAGGCTTCAAAGGCAATGGCACAGAGGTAATCAGCCAGATGAGATCAGAGCACTGCTGACAAGTGTGACTGCTGACAATACCCAGGCTGATGTAACTCTATCCTTCCTCCCTCTCTCATCCACTCTCCCTCCATCAACCCATCTCAGTCTCTCGCTCTCTCTTCCATCTCATTCCCTCGCTCATTTAAACCCTCCTCTCTCTCTCTCTCTCTCTCCCTCTCTCATCCACTCTCCCTCCATCAACCCATCTCATTCCCTCGCTCATGTAAACCCTCCTCTCTCTCTCTCATTCTCTCCCTCCATCGCCAATCTCTCTCTCACTCTCCATCTTCAATCTCCCTCCATCACATCTCTCCCCCCATGTCCCTCTCAGTGCTCACAGTCATATGTTGAACGATGTCACACTTTACCAATAGATATGCACCCTGGTATGTTTACTAGAATACATAACGCATCATTGCTTTCTAACGGGTTGCAGTTTGATCCAGGATGAACTACCTCCATGGTGTTGGAACATTTCTTGAATCTCTGCCCGAGGGATAAAATGTCCCTCTAGCTAGCAGCGTAACAGTTGCTGAGGGTAGTAGCTATCGTTGTTGAGGATAAGTTGCGCTTCCTCGCGGGATGTGTAACAGTCACCGCTCCTGTTATAATGCCCTTGAGAAGAATCTGCCTAATGCAGCTCAGACACTGGCTATAATGGCATGCGCCTGGATAAATGGCGGCAATTTTAGCTCCTCGTGAGGAGCTTTCTGTAAGTCACCTTGACTAGTAGTGGGTGCAGGTAGAGAACGGGTGAGAAGTGAGAGAACGAACTGAACTAAACGGAAGTGCAGCACTGCGAATGACTGCATGCCACTTTGTGAATAAATCATAACGGAAAGTTAGCTCCGTATCCGGTGCGTTTATCTAACGGAGTTATCCAGGGTTTACAAGGTCATTAAAACCTAATGTCCTGCATCAAGGAACTAGAAATAGAACAGACATACCGCTGAACGGAACCGTTCCAACGTACCAACGGCGCTAGATGGAAAGGATACACCATTGGAAGAAAACCCAGTGAACCTGCGAAGCCGGTTTCCTGGACTCAGATTAAAATTAGTCATGCATTTTCAATGTCGATTTTCCATTTGGATTCATGTTTAGTCCAGGACCAAGTTTAATCACAATAATCTGGGTCTGTCTGGGTTTGTGCAGTTCCTACTGAGGGGGAATGTAATGTAGTGTTCCAGGACATGTTTAGTCCAGGACCAAGTTTAATCACAATAATCTGGGTCTGTCTGGGTTTGTGCAGTTCCTACTGAGGGGGAATGTAATGTAGTGTTCCAGGACATGTTTAGTCCAGGACCAAGTTTAATCACAATAATCTGGGTCTGTCTGGGTTTGTGCAGTTCCTACTGAGGGGGAATGTAATGTAGTGTTCCAGAACATGTTTAGTCGAGGACCTAGTTTAATCACAATAATCTGGGTCTGTCTGGGTTTGTGCAGTTCCTACTGAGGGGGAATGTAATGTAGTGTTCCAGAATATGTCCGTGTTGCTGGGGTTTAGATACAGAGGCATACAGATACAGAGCTATGCAGAACAAAAACATCCAACCGCCAGAGCCAGAACAATGCCTTTCATGTTGGTGGGGAGAATCAATAGGCTGAATGGGGAAGATACAACTATTTCTGCAGCTATGTCGAGCCGAGCTGAGCAGCTCTGCCCTTCACAAGGACCAATAAAATATCTATTACACAGTTCTTTTAGAAAAAATAGTCTCTATTCTTTCCTTCCTTCTTATTGTCCAATAGGAAAACTTGGCTTTTTGAGAGATAACATTGAGATCGGTTTAAAGTGGGCTATGTGATTATGGCTCGTGGGTGGTGGGGGACTGGAGAGGAGAATGTGTATATGTTGTCTATGAACAGAGGTTGGTCAGTTGTGCTCACACACAAACACACACACACACACACACACACACACACACATGCTCCTTGATCTGGCCCTAGCTATAACTGGGGCCTGGAGTTTTCCTGCCCAGGTAACATGCTCAGAAAAGACTAAACTATATGTGGAGTTGGTAGCAACAATTGTGGTCAATGTCTTTCCAACCACTACACAAAACCATTATTGTTATACAATAAAGGGACTGATTGAAAGATGATTTGAAATTCTTTGAAGAAAAAAAAGACATTCTTTCTTCGTGACCTTCATAAGTCTACAATGGAGAAGCAGATCTGGGGAAAAAGTGTAACAATTTAAATAATAAACGGAAACAAGTCTTGGTTTTCAACTATTTGTTTTTTCTTTAGCGATATCTGTCATTTCTGACAATGCGATTTGTTGACATTGGTTGACAAAGAGCTTTCAAAGCCTGTCGGGAATATTTGAATAGCAGACAAACGCGCAAACAAATAAAGTCCCTTTTCAAGTCTCTGGAATATTCTCAGGACATTGGCGAGGCGACGAGCGGCAGAATCACGGAGGTGTGAAAGGTACAACACAAAGGACAACAAAGCACATCAAACATGGCCACACAAACACAGCCAAGAACAGCTCTGAAAGTGAACGTCTGAATCACAACCACATGAAAATAATAGACCCAGGTCGGTGTAAATAGACTACGTGGTGGGAGGGAGGGACGGGGTGAACGGGGAGACCAGACATCCTCACTGGGTACTTGGACGTTTGCCAGACCAATGTGCTTTGACATTTCCTTCCTGATGCTTCAGTACAGAGGGACATTAGGAGTCTTGATTAGGTTGGATTTAAGGTCACGTTCAATCAAAAACCAACATCCGGAAATAATCTATGATTATGCAAAAACACAATTTGTCTTTTAATGGGACTCCAGTGATATTGGATTTGGTATGACAGTAAACATAGTTGGGCTGATTGAATCAATGAAAATGTGAATTTATTCAAGCAGAAGGGAAAAAAACTAATACCCCAGAGACTTCATTCTCATTGTTATTTTTTTACTGAATGTTATCCCTGATCCAGACCACCAGACCTGTCTCTGAACCTGGTTTTGTCTGGACCTGGGTCGCATTCATTAGGAACCAAATGGAAGAAAGCGTACTGAAAAGGGAGGGACTGCCTAAACTTGTCCAATAAAAAACATTGTAATATTATTGTATTGTATTGTACACTTTGTATTCTAAATGTGTAATGATTGAGTAATGATGTAATAATTATTGTATGATGTATTGTGTTATTCATGATGTAGGCTGTTTTGTTGTGATGTAATCGTTTTGGACCCAAGGAAGAGTGTGGGGATCCTAACAAATGCCAATACAAATCCTCACGCTACAGAAAGATGAGACAAGCTCCTGCCCTATGGACCGTTCTGGCTCAGACAAGGTTTACTTTGTCTTGGTCAAGTCTCCTCCCCAACCATGATCCTGACCCTGACTAAGTGGCTGCACTGTCAGTCACTCCATCATCCCTTAGTTGCTCTGAGGCGTGTCACATCCCCTCTCTGTCCCCGCATCGTCTCACTCCAAAAACCTAGAGAAGAGTGTGAGGCAGGAGAGGCCCTCTTCTCCTTTGCTTCTTCAATCACCCCGACTCGTCCGTCATTCTCGAGACGCCGCACTCCTTACTTTACGCCAGCGCGGCCGCCTCGCCCCCTCGCCGCCAATCCTGCTCCATTTGACTCATGATGAGGTGTCAGTTGCGCCCTTGAGCGGGAGCGCAGTTGCCAGTCCCCTTATGCTCCTCAGCCGCGGCCGGACCTGAGATCTGACTGTTATTAACTTGTCAGAGCGGCGGAACCGCGGGGAGGAGGGAGGGAGCAGAGTTCAACATGTGCTCCCTTATGCATGGCTTGGCTTCAGTGTTTGTAGTGTGTGAACCAAAGTGTTTACTCACCAAGGCCCCCGGGGCCCCCTGCAGCTTGACTGACTGCTGCTTGGATCAACCATCACTCTCTATTAGCTGGTAAGTATGGCCGTCTCAAGAGGATGCATGTGGCTCGCTCAACTCCCTAGGTCATAGCCGGAAGATCGACAGGCCCATGTAAGGCTTTGTCAACCTGACTATACAGCTGAAGTGGGACAACTATACAGCTGAAGTTACATACACTTAGGTTGGAGTCATTGAAACTCGTTTTTCAACCACACCAACAAATTTCTTGTTAAACAAACTATAGTTTTGGCAAGTTGGTTAGGACATCTACTTTGTGCATGACACAAGTAATTTGTCCAACAATTGTTTACAGACAGATTATTTCACTTATAATTCACTGTATTGCAATTCCAGTGGATCAGAAGTTTACATACACTAAGTTGACTGTGCCTTTAAACAGCTTGGAAAATTCCAGAAAATTATGTCATGGCTTTAGAAGCTTCTGATAGGCTAATTGGCATCATTTGAGTCAATTGGAGGTGTACCTGTAGATGTATTTGGAGGCCTACCTTCAAACTTAGTGCTTCTTTGCTTGACATCATGGGAAAATCGAAAGAAATCAGCTAAGACCTCAGAAAAAAAATTGTAGACCTCCACAAGTCTGGTTCATCCTTGGGAGCAATTTCCAAATGCCTAAAGGTACCACGTTCATCTGTACAAATAATAGTACGCAAGTATAAACACCATGGGACCAGGCAGGACATCATACCGTTCAGAAAGGAACACGCATTCTGTCTCCTAGAGAGGAACGTACTTTCATGCGAAAAGTGCAAATCAACCCGAGAACTATAGCAAAGGACCTTGTGAAGATGCTGGAGGAAACAGGTACAAAAGTCTCTATATCCACAGTAAAACGAGTCCTATATCGTCATAACCTGAAAGGCCGTTCAGCAAGGAAGAATCCACTGCTCCAAAACCGCCATAAAAAAGCCAGACTACGGTTTGCAACTGCACATGGGGACAAACACCGTACTTTTTGGAGAAATTTCCTCTGATTTGATGAAACAAAAATAGAACTGTTTGGCCATAATGACCATTGTTATGTTTGGAGGAAAAAGGGTGAGGCACCATCCCAACCGTGGAGCACGGGGGTGGCAGCATCATGTTGTGGGGTGCTTTGCTGCAGGAGGGACTGGTGCACTTCACAAAATAGATGGCATCAGGAGGATGGAAAATGATGTGGATATGTTGAAGCAACATCTCAAGACATCAGTCAAGAAGTTAAAGCTTGGTCACAAATGGGCCTTCCAAATGGACAGTGACCCCAAGCATACTTCCAAAGTTGTGGCAAAATGGCTCAAGGACAACAAAGATAAGGTATTGGAGTGGCCATCACAAAGCCCTGGCCTCAGTCCTATAGAAAATTTGTAGGCAGAACTGAAAAAGCGTGTGTGAGCAAGGAGGCCTACAAACCTAACTCAGTTACACCAGCTCTGTCAGGAGGAATGGGCCAAAATTCACCCATTTTAGTGTGGGAAACTTGTGGAAGGCTACCGAAACGTTGCCCAAATTCAACAATTTAAAGGCGATGCTACCGAATACTAATTAAGTGTATGTAAACTTCTGACTCACTGGGAATGTGATGAGAAATAAAAGCTGAAATAAATCATTCTCTCCAGTATTATTCTGACATTTCACATTCTTAAAATAGAGTGGTGATCCTAATCCTAATTTTTACTTGGATTAAATGTCAGGAATTGTGTAAAACTGAGTTTAAATGTATTTGACTAACGTGTATGTAAACTTCCGACTTCAACTGTACATCAACTTGACAGATAGCGTCATGGCACTAGACAACCAATGTCAGTCCACATAGAGGGTGAAACACAGGCAAACACGTGGCTGAAGGAGCGGAATTTGTCCGAATGGGAAACGATAAATGCTCGTTGCTTTAGACTGCCTCAGTCTTCCTACTGTTCCTGGGCCCAGTTACTAACTCTACAGTAAGCAGGCAGTCTCATCGTTTCCATGGCCACCCCTACTAGAACAATGGAAGCAATTATAAAAACGCTTCTTGGAAGATTGCAGTAATAATGTGAGCAGTAATCGCATAACAGGGTGATTAATGGTGTAAATTAAACAACTATTAAAGCCTCTCTCCATTTCATCTGTAATAAGAGAGGAGGAGGCAGCCAGCAAGCAGGTTTGGAGTGGAGAATTAAAGAAAGGGAAACGTAGCAGTAGAACGCATCAGGGCCTGTACTAGTGTAATGCCACATTTTATACCTCAATAACTTTTGCATCACTTAGTTCATTATGTCGAAATTGTATCCGGTAATCCGGAACAAAGCCCCGTGTGCGGCGTTAACCTTTTCCCGGCGTCGCCAGGTGTTTAACTCCTCGACACCTGTGCACACACACAACACGGGCAAATTGCCCGCCGTTCCCAAGCACACGCTGAAGGCTATCGGCGGGAAATGTTCTACACAACCGTTTCCTCCTCTGCAAATATATATTAATCATGTGATACTCGGCGCTGCTGTACATGTAGCTGAAGCCAATGTTGTAATCGGAGTGCCCTTTTCGGGCTGCCGCAGTTAATTAAGTATAGAACGGATGGAGGAGACAGACACACCCCCAGAGTCAGTCGGCAAGACTTAGTCAGATGGAACTCGAGTCAAGACCCAGGCAATGTAAAGACAAACACAGAGTAGTACACAGGCAAATATTACTCAAGCTATTGTATAGCTGTAGGAAAAACATTTGATTTAAACCCGCTGTATGCGCAGACGGATACCGTTTGGATTGGCCGCATCACCAATTCCTAGACGTCATCTTAACCCCTCTTTCACAGCAGCTGCCAATCATGATGAGGATTGACCTATCAACTATAATGTGACCCCACAAAAGTCAAGTTCAGATAACCAATCCTAAAATCAGGCAATATATGATGCTGCTGTGACTAAAAGTCAATATCGCTCAAATATCCCATTGGTTTCAATCTGATCTGATTAATTAGCAAGCGTTTCCATTTCCTTTGGAGCGGGACACTCTCTGTTTGAAGTGTTCTGCTTCCCGGGGTATCCATCTCTGAAAGCTTTCCAGTAAATTGAATTGCACTTTCTTTGCAGTTTAGATGAAGGAGGAGAGACGGGGAACAATCTGATCAACTCTGAGTTTAACTGACATATTTGCCTGGGGATAAGAAGCTAAGCAGAATTGGTACTGTAATTAGACTATATCGCCGTGACTCCCCTCCCCGCTAAAATGCCGCCACCGCTCGCTTGGTGTTCGCTTAGTTTATAATCTCCTCTACTCTTCAAGACACGCCTTCTTTCAGAGTCCTCTTTGCCCCTCCCTCGGTTCAATTACCGCGTATACCACTTCCGTCCAAACAATAGCCCATGACACGTTAATTACACACGCTAATGCTAATGTTCTAATGTTCTGATGTTCTGACTGCGCTGGGCCTAGTGTGTGCTTTACCCTAATGAATCTAACTGATAATAGAATACAGCTTACAATCAATATCAGGCCCCCTGGGGCCTTACTTACAAAGCATCTCAGAGTAAAGTGCTGTTCCAGGATCAGATTTGTCTTTTAGATTATACTAAATAGACAAGGGTGAACCTGATCCTAGATCAGTGAACCTACTTCGAGACACGTTGTGAATACTGGGTACAAGATTGAGCGTTTTCAAATGGTCGAGTGGTTGGCCCCTCCATATAGACAAGCTCAAGGCCAATGGGTCGTGGCTAGAAAAACAGGTGGGTCACACAAAAAAAATGACAATAGGCAGGTCATTAGCACTAAAGTTTAGGGACCACTACTCCAGAAAACAACCCACGGTTAGGGTGCGTCTCGATACCCTATATAGTGGCATAAAGGGAACAGGGTGCCATTTGGAATGCAGGCAGCCTAATCCTTCCAGGGAAGAAGAGAGGGATGGACAGATTAAGAGAGGGAGGGGTTAACTAGCTAGTCAAACCAAGGCTCAGTTTGCCAACATATGTGGGGTTCCTCTACTGAGTGTTATGATTGTGCAGATGTTTAGCTATAATACCCTTGCCACCTGTGGCAGTCTATGGCAGGGTTTCCTAAACCCGGTCCTCGGGACCCCGAGTGGGGCACGTTTTGGGTTTTGCCCTAACACCACACAGCTGATTCAAATGATCAAAGCTTGATGATTAGTTGAACCAGCTGTGTAGTGCTAGGGCAAAAACCTAAATGTGCAACACTTGGGGTTACGAAGACAGAGTTTGGGAAGCTATGGGCACAGACGATGGTGGCGAGATAGTACTGCCACACAAACCCTGGCCAGCATGTCATCATGGGCCAGATCCTCTTTTTTTGCTTCTTGGATGACTTCCAAATGTTTGATTGCTTATTATCCCATGGGACTCTAGTTTAAAGTGCACATTAGTGATTGGCCATTAAGGCCTTGCTTTTGAACTATTTGCCAAATCTTTAACTTAAAAAAAAAAGAAGCTAACTATGGATATGATGATCTTTCCTCTCCAATGGTGCTTCTACGCCTGCATTGCTTGCTGTTTGGGGCTTTAGGCTGGGTTTCTGTACAGCACTTTGAGATATCAGCTGATGTAAAAAGAGCTTTATAAATAAATGTGTTTATTTAAATACATTTTATAAAATGGGAACATTTGGCACGTGTGGTGGCGAATATGCACAATATTATCCTGTAAATTCAACCATTACTAATTCGAGGCTTAAACGCTCAAACAAACCAATCCATGTCAACATCCAATTAACATTCATGAACGGGAAAAGTCGTCAGAATGATTGCAACCATTAGCCTAACATATGGGACTGGTCAGGGACCATTACGCACACCTGTACTAACTAATGTGGAATATTTGAGCATCATCAAAACTTTAACAACCAGCCGAAATGTATTAATTCCCGTCGATTGTCTGATCTATGCAATCATCGGTTCGATCAATGAAACCAATCGCTCCAGCTCCCTGATTTAAATGGGGCGTCAAAATAGTCCCGGGTCTTTTTTCAGCCGCGGATCGATACCCTACCAAATGGCCTCAGAACGGCGGATTGGAATTCTGTGAGCACGCAGAGGCTAGGTTACATGTCAGTGTGATCACAGTGCGTGCTGGGTCGCTAAAGTTGCGTTTACACAGGCATCCCAATTCTGATATTTTGCCCAATTACTGGCAATAGAGAGTATATGCCTTAGAGATTTGTACTTGAGACGTATGTTTACAAATCGGGGCGCAAACTGGGCATCATTCGGTCCATATGTTCTCATACGCACCACTTCAACTCTAACAGCACACTTGTCCTTCATAACATGGACATGTTGATAGCACGCAATCTGATTGGATTTGTTTTCATTCCCCATGTGTTACAACACCTAGCGCCTATAAATTAAGCCGATGAGCAAAAGGGAACTCTCCCCAGATGATATCCTATTATTGAACACTGAACATGAGGGGACGCAGGTGGTGAGAGGGGTATACAGAGCGAGACAGACACAGATAGAGACAAGAGGCATAGAGAGTGAGACAGAGAGAGAGAGCTCATTACACATATTCCCCGCAAAACAGAGCAGCTCCCAACACGTTCGAGACGTTTCAACCTCAATGTATTCTAAATCCCCAATGTGGACAATGCAATGTATCACACAGCTGAGAGAGAACACCATGGCTGCAACAACTCAGATATTGAGATGCACCCCACGCACAAATTTTGACACTCCACCACACAACCGCACTGGCTTGTGTAACAACCCCCCCCCACACACACACTCACACTCATTGCCGCGTGCACGTAGTCTACCTACCTTCAGAGCCTCGATATCCAGTGATGTTGATCGGTCCATATAGAAAGAGAAAGTCTTGCGCACAAAGTTAGAAATATCTAGACTCGTAGTTCCCGACCTAAACTCAGCCCCGTCCTCCAACCCGCGGACGATTTTCTCAATTTCATTCCCGTTGATCACGACTCCTCCAGTTTGGAATTGAAGCGATGGCGATAACAGCTATTCACTTGACGACAGTTATTGACCAGCAGAAACGAAATATAACCCCCACGAGGCGACAAACAAACAGTTTTGATTTATCCGATTTTGACAAGGAACGCGAATTCCGTTATGGTAGATTCATGTCTCCGGCGCGGAGCAAGCGGCAGGCTGAATCGCTGCAACCCCAGCAACTGAGTTCCAATGCTTGGACGTCCTCATGCGGCAAATACACATCAATTCTGTTCGGTTTGAAGAAAGGAGAAGCCAAGGGGAGAGCTGTAGGGAGGCAGCTATAATCCCGACGACTGATGTATTGGGGTGATATGGGTAGTGTGTGTGTGTGGGGGGGGTCTAATCAACTAGATGAATCGAAAATAACCGAGGACGAAAAACGCGCTCTTCCGATTTTATCCGAGCCAGAGTCTCTGTAGTGATGCTGATGCTCGCCTTGGAAGTGCACCGCATCTGAATTCAGACGCTGTATCTTAGAAAGTCTATGAGAGAGGGTGGAGGGAGGGGGCGAGAAAGAGCGATAGAGATACGTATCTTTTCTCCCATGGAAGGAAAATGTTGAGTGCAGGTCGAGTTTCTCTGGTCGCGCAGTTTCTTTCCCGTCGCCGTGCGTTACGGTTCATCGCCACCAGATGACTGTATCTTTCCCACGGCTCTGACTTAAGACATTAGTGAAGTTTTCATCTCTCCAAGACAGCAAACTGTCTCTGCCCCAGCAGCCCTGTTTGTCAGCCTTCCCCTGGGGTCCTAAAGCTACCAATGAGTGTGGAGAAGCCCATCAGCAGGCTTCCTGAGCGCATGCCATCACTGCTGAACCGCAGTGCTGTTTAAGTTTTAATTAGCAAAACGGATGACATTCCATTTATCCCACTGGGCACTCTGTTTGAATCAACGTTGTTTCCAAGTCGTTTTCAATGTTATTACGTTGAACCAACGTGGAATAGACGTTGATGTGACGTCTGTGCCCAGTGGGAACAGACATGAGCGGAGCACGTTGCCTAGCGTAGCTTTGTTATCACAATCCATTTAGTGTTCATTCCGGACAAGTCATTAGCAGACCGAGACAAGCCTTATGAAGAGAGGGAGATTTATCAAGGGTGTCCACATCCCCAGAATAGAATAGAAGCGAGTCACAGCACAGTCACTGGATATGGTATCATCTTAATGAATACAAGGCTTTCTTCCATCGGGGCCTTTTTTCTGATTCTGTGCCACTCTGTAATTAATCATTTTACGAGACCGGCTTTTATTAGAGAACATGACCTCGAATGAGCGCCCTGTGGCAGCTCGAGCTGAAGTGACGTCAGCTCATCTCGAGCTCCCTCTAGTCTGGAACGCAAGTTTTTACAGCCCGCTAGTAAAGGGACATGATGTGGCAGGTTTAGCATCCTTGCTGTGTGTGCGTGCGTGCATGTGTGTGGTGTGTGTGTGCGTGTGTGAGAGAGAGAAAGAGCTCATCATTCGTGCGCGCGATTTTCTACGTGCGTTGGTTTGTGTGTGCGCGCGCGCGTGTGTGTTAGTAATGAAGTAGCTAGGTGATGTGTCCTAGATAGATGGGGCTCATGCATCAACTCGCTGTACCACAAATCTTGGCATGATTTTCTCAGATGCTCACAGTAATGAGATGCACAGTAATGTTACATAAATCATTCGACAGTGTGCGTGTGTGTGCGTGAGAGAGATCGAGAGAGAGAGAGAGAGAGAGAGAGAGAGGAAAAGAGAGAGAGAGACGCACTGCCCAATTATTAGGCTACATTTATGTTAAAGTTATTGAAATCTAAATAGTATTTACATTACAGAACAAGCGGCAAAGCTCCATATGACACAAATGTTTGCTTTGTAGCCAGAGAAGCACAATACAGATTAAACACAATGGAGTCTTTAAGAAGTAGAATAAATATGTAACAAAACTGTATACACATGCCATATAAAAAGTATTTAAATAAACAATTTCTCAATTATGCATTTAGATACAAATGTCAAATATACAGTTTGTTAACAATCCTTCCTTCAACGGACTATTCTATGGATTACATTTCGTGAAAATCCTAAATATCCATATGATGGTATTTATTTGTCTGGGTTTCGTGTGGAAACCCTCAATAAAGACACTGTAGTAGGATAGATCTTTATTCCAAATGCCATCACGGATAGACAATGCATTAACCAAACCACGGTACATTAAGGGTAAATTGAAACTCTGTGCCCGCCAGACAGTTGGTTTGCATCTTCACGTTGCTCCCTGGCCATTAATGCATGCATGAATGATGTGTTTTAACAAGAGCGTTACATGTGCAGTCTCTTTCACGGCGCATTGACTTTAATTCATGCATATATCTAACTATTTGATAACATTGTTGTTGCCATCACTGAACATTATGTGGAGCTTGTTTTACTGAATGGGATTATAGCCTTTGGGATGCAATACAAGTTAGGTATTTATGATCAAATGCATACGTTAATACATCGTTTTTATTACCTTCATTCACAGAAACATAAGCAATGCTATGGCCTTATACACTTAGATTGATTCTGTGACTTTTTAGTTATATTTCAGGTTTAGCATATATTTTACAGTGCCTCAATCACCCTCAAAATGCTACATAATTGTGAGATAGTTCTCTAGAAAAGTAAGCTATGTTTACCCTATGTTAGTCTGTTTCCTTCAGTCATCCATTCATCCCCCATTATCCAGCAGATTCCTTGAAATCTGAGTCAGTGTCGCCTTCTGTATGTATGCTCAATTCAGCACGGTTCTCAATCGGTAGACAGCGGAACAGCTACTCGAAAATATTTACACTTTGGAGAGGGAATAGTAACCGAATGAATCGCGACTGGTTAGTGTCTGTATCAATGCCACTGCAATTAATGGGATGGTAAAAGTCATGTTAAAAATAATTCGACAATGCAGACTACTTTTGAAGTGGCGATTTCATATGAAACGTCTCTCGCCTTCGTCTAATTCCTCTCTGTCTCTATTCTCTTCTCAAATGTTATTTGTCACATGCTTTTTAAACAACAGGTGCAGACTAACAGTCAAATAATTACCCAAGAATGCAGGATGAAAAATATAGAAAAAAGAATAACACAAAGAATAAATACACAATGAGTAACGATAACTTGGTTATATACACAAGGCTGGGTTTCAGTACCGAGTCAATGTGCAGGGCTAGAAGGTCATTGAGATACGTACCTATAGGTAGGGGTGAAGTGACTCGTCAACAGGATAGATAATAAACAGTAGCAACAGCGCACGTGATGAGCAGTGGTGGAAAAAAAGACTCAATTATCATACCTGAGTAAAAGTAAAGATGCCTTAATTAATAGAAAATAACTCAAGTAAAAGTGAAATTCACACAGTAAAATACCACTTAAGTAAAAGTCTCAAAGTATTTAAGTATCAAAAGTAAATTTAATTGCTAAAATATTCTGAAGTACCAAAAGTAGAAGTATAAATCATTTCAAATTCCTTATATTAAGAAAACCAGACAATTAATTTAATTTATTTTATTTATAGATAGCCAGGGCACACTACAACACTCAGACATAATTTACAAAGGAAGCATTTGGTTTAGTGAGTCCATCAGATCAGAGGCAGTAGAGATGACCAGGGATGCTCTCTTGATACGTGCATGAATTGGACCATTTTCCTGTCCTGCTAAGCATTCAAAATGTAACTAGTACTGTACTATTGGTTGTCATTGAATGTGTATGGAGTAAAAAGTACATTATTCTCTTTGGGGATGTAGTGAAGTAAAAGTAAAAGTTGTCCAAAATATAAATAGTAAAGTAAAGTACACATACCCCAAAAAATGATTTAAGTAGTACTTTAAAATATTTTTACTTAAGTACTTTATACCACTGGTGATGAGCCAGAATAGTTAGTGCAAAGAGGGTCAATGTAGATATCCTGGATATCCTGGGTAGCTATTATCTATGCATAGTCACTTCGCCCCCACCTACATGTACAGATTACCTCAACTAGCCTGTACCCCTGCACACTGACTCGTTACCGGTGCCCCCTGTATATAGCCTCCACACTGACTCGGTACTGGTACCCCCTGTATATAGCCTCCACACTGACTCGGTACCGGTCCCCCCTGTATATAGCCTCCACACTGACTCGGTACCGGTCCCCCCTGTATATAGCCTCCACACTGACTCCCCCCTGTATATAGCCTCCAGCCTCATATAGCCTCCACACTGACTCGGTACTGGTACCCCTGTATATAGCCTCCACACTGACTCGGTACCGGTCCCCCCTGTATATAGCCTCCACACTGACTCGGTACTGGTCCCCCTGTATATAGCCTCCACACTGACTCGTACCCCCCTGTATATAGCCTCCACACTGACTCGGTACTGGTGCCCCCTGTATATAGCCTCCACACTGACTGGTACTGGTACCCCCTGTATATAGCCTCCACACTGACTCGTTACCCCCCCTGTATATAGCCTCCACACTGACTGGTACCCCTGTATATAGCCTCCACACTGACTGGGTGCCCCCTGTATATAGCCTCCACACTGACTACCCCCTATAGCCTCCACACTGACTGCCCCCTGTATATAGCCTCCACACTGACTCGTACTGGTACCCCCTGTATATAGCCTCCACACTGACTCGGCCCCCTGTATATAGCCTCCACACTGACTCGGTACTGGTACCCCCTGTATATAGCCTCCACACTGACTCGGTACCGGTGCCCCCCTGTATATAGCCTCCACACTGACTCGGTACTGGTACTCCCTGTATATAGACTCATTGTTGTTATTCTTATTGTGTTATTTTTATTATTACTTTTTATTTTAATCTACTTGGTAAATATTTTCTTCTTCTTGAACTGCACTGTTGGTTAAGGGCTTGTAATTAAGCATTTAACGGAAAAGTCTACACTTGTTGTATTATGCACAAGTGACAAATAACATTTGATTTAATTTAATTTGAAGTTAGTAACGTCTGTAAGTCCATGTAAAGTCAATGTTGCTGCAATGAATTGGAATGGTCAAACAACGGAGGGAAATATTTCACAATAGCTTGACATTGCCTCCTTAGTTTGTTTGCAATAGGTTATGCACAGACAATTATTATTATTATTATTATTGGTTATTTAAATAATCAGGCTAAGTGAAAAATGAACAGTTAATAGGGATTTATAATTTAAATAAATTAAATGAGTTATTAGCCTACGTTATAGATAGAGTGGACTTTCATTGTCGCACCCGGCATCCATGCATGCCCATCTCTGTTGAATTTATTTTCTTATTGTTAGCCCTAGATAATTGAATCATCCAGGGTTTGCTAGAAACACGCATTCCATATATTCCAATGTATGAACTTCATAGAGAGCAATTGTAATGTCGTCTTTTTGTAGGCACTAACTCCGCCATGGTTCGTTGGTGTATGAACTTCATAGAGAGCAATAGTAATGTCGTCTTTTTGTAGGCACTAACTCCGCCATGGTTCGTTGGTGTATGAACTTCATAGAGAGCAATAGTAATGTCGTCTTTTTGTAGGCACTAACTCCGCCATGGTTCGTTGGTGTATGAACTTCATAGAGAGCAATAGTAATGTCGTCTTTTTGTAGGCACTAACTCCGCCATGGTTCGTTGGTGTATGAACTTCATAGAGAGCAATAGTAATGTCGTCTTTTTTGTAGGCACTAACTCCGCCATGGTTCGTTGGTGTATGAACTTCATAGAGAGCAATAGTAATGTCGTCTTTTTGTAGGCACTAACTCCGCCATGGTTCGTTGGTGTATGAACTTCATAGAGAGCAATAGTAACGCAAACTCGGTCTCAACCTTTAAGTCTTTACTGAAGACTCATCTCTTCAGTGGGTCATATGATTGAGTGTAGTCTGGCCCAGGAGTGGGAAGGTGAACGAAAAGGCTCTGGAGCAACGAACCGCCCTTGCTGTCTCTGCCTGGCCGGTTGCCCTCTTTCCACTGGGATTCTCTGCCTCTAACCCTGTTACGAGGGCTGAGTCACTGGCTTACTGGGGCTCTCTCATGCCGTCCCTGGGGGGGGTGCGTCACCTGGGTGGGTTGATTCACTGTTGTGGTCAGCCTGTCTGGGTTGGCCCCCCTTGGGTTGTGCCGTGGCGGAGATCTTTGTGGGCTATACTCGGCCTTGTCTCAGGATGGTAAGTTGGTGGTTGAAGATATCCCTCTAGTGGTGTGGGGGCTGTGCTTTGGCAAAGTGGGTGGGGTTATATCCTTCCTGTTTGGCCCTGTCCGGGGTGTCCTCGGATGGGGCCACAGTGTCTCCTGACCCCTCCTGTCTCAGCCTCCAGTATTTATGCTGCAGTAGTTTATGTGTCGGGGGCTAGGGTCAGTTTGTTATATCTGGAGTACTTCTCCTGTCCTATTCGGTGTCCTGTGTGAATCTAAGTGTGCGTTCTCTAATTCTCTCCTTCTCTCTTTCTTTCTCTCTCTCTGAGGACCTGAGCCCTAGGACCATGCCCCAGGACTACCTGACATGATGACTCCTTGCTGTCCCCAGTCCACCTGGCCATGCTGCTGCTCCAGTTTCAACTGGCCTGGGCCCTAGGACCATGTCCCAGGACTACCTGACATGATGACTCCTTGCTGTCCCCAGTCCACCTGGCCATGCTGCTGCTCCAGTTTCAACTGTTCTGCCTTACTATTATTCAACCATGCTGGTCATTTATGAACATTTGAACATCTTGGCCACGTTCTGTTATAATCTCCACCCGGCACAGCCAGAAGAGGACTGGCCACCCCACATATGCTCTCTCTAATTCTCTCTTTCTTTCTCTCTCTCTCTCGGAGGACCTGAGCCCTAGGACCGTGCCCCAGGACTACCTGACATGATGACTCCTTGCTGTCCCCAGTCCACCTGACTGTGCTGCTGCTCCAGTTTCAACTGTTCTGCCTTATTATTATTCGACCATGCTGGTCATTTATGAACATTTGAACATCTTGGTCATGTTCTGTTATAATCTCTACCCGGCACAGCCAGAAGAGGACTGGCCACCCCACATAGCCTGGTTCCTCTCTAGGTTTCTTCCTAGGTTTTGGCCTTTCTAGGGAGTTTTTCCTAGCCACCGTGCTTTTACACCTGCATTGTTTGCTGTTTGGGGTTTTAGGCTGGGTTTCTGTACAGCACTTTGAGATATCAGCTGATGTACGAAGGGCTATATAAATAAATACATTTGAATTTTGAATGTCGTCTTTTTGTAGGCACTAAGTCCGCCATGGTTCGTTGGTGTATGAACTTCATAGAGAGCAATAGTAATGTCGTCTTTTTGTAGGCACTAACTCCGCCATGGTTCGTTGGTGTATGAACTTCATAGAGAGCAATAGTAATGTCGTCTTTTTGTAGGCACTAACTCCGCCATGGTTTGTTGGTGTATGAACTTCATAGAGAGCAATAGTAATGTCGTCTTTTTGTAGGCACTAACTCCGCCATGGTTCGTTGGACAAAGCTTATGGGAATTGTTTTGTAGGGTTTTTGGATAAATGCCCAAAATAAGGAGCTGATCATGGACTACAGGAAAAGGAGGGCCGGACACAACCCCATTCACATTGATGGGGCTGTAGTGGAGCGGGTCGAGTTTCAAATTCCTTGGTGTCCACATCACCAGCAAACTATCATGGTCCAAACACACCAAGACAGTCGTGAAGAGGGAACGACAACACCTTTTCCCCCTCAGGAGACTGAAAAGATTTGGCATTGGTCCCCAGATCCTCAAAAAGTTCTACAGCTGCACCATCGAGAGCATCCTGACCGGTTGCATTAACGCCTGGTATGGCAACTGCTCGACATGGGACCGTAAGGTCTTGTAAGGGCTTACAAGTAAGTATTTCCCGGTTGTATTCGGCGCATGTGACAAATAACATTTGTTTTGGAATAAGGTTTGTGGTAAGCACAGGCTTAGATCTTATACATTTTGTTCTATGAGATAATCTCCATCAGCTAATGTCACTTTTTGTGAAATTTGAATTATTTCTGTAATCAGATAAAACACATACAGCACATAAAGGCTTCATAATTCATAAACGTCATGTTAACTGACTGGTATTATCTCATAGAATAAAACGTATAAGATCTCCTAAGCTTGTGTTAAGCACACAGACCTTATTTTCGGCATTTATCCCAAAACCATATTCTTTCCTCAAAGGAATGGGTGAACGAAGTAGAGTTATTTATTTTCAGGTTTTAGGACTACAAGCGGGCGAGCTCTATTTATGGACAGCAACATCCATAAGACGCTTTCTCAGAAACTTCCTGATTGGCCCTTTCAGTAGCCAATCACATTCGAGAGAGACGTGTAGCGCAGCAAGAGCATCTTCCAACATGGCGTCTGTATCCTCGGGATTCCCTTTCAACCTGCCGGTTGCATCTCTGTTGCTGATCCTGCTGCTATGCCTGCATTCGGGGGGAGGCCAGAAGAAGAAAGAGGTAACGGCGTTTCTATATAAACACGTTTCAAAAGCATAACAGTATGATTATGCGGCGTAATTTGGACCAAGGTGCAGCAGAGCGATAGGCTACCTTTACGGTCTCCAGAATGATGCTCGAGCCGAGATACAGACCGAGGCCGTTGTCCCGAACGACTCAAAATGTTTTCATTTATCGCTGCGCGTTCTCCAACTTTACACAATAATGGATATATACGAATTTATACAGGCGTATTGCATACAGTTGATTGTTTTAACAGAATGTATAATTTTTATATATTCTGATAGGCTATTTTGATCAACTCTAGTGGGCATACCTAGGCTACGTCATCATTACACGGCAGGGTTGCATTCATTACGCCCATTCTGTTTCATAAACGGAAGCAAACATAACGAAACGCGGAGGGACCTAGGTGAATTCAAATCAAATTGTATTTGTCACGTGCGCCGAATACAACTGATGTAGACCTTAGAGTGAAATGTTTACTTACAATCCCTTAACCAACAATGCAGTTTTAAGAAATATACAAACAAAAAAAGAATAATGAAAGTAACAAATAACAATAGCGAGGCTATATACAGGGGGTACTGGTACAGAGTCAATGTGTGGGGGCACCGGTTAGTCGATGTAATTGAGATCATATATACATGTGGGTAGAGTTATTAAAGTGACTTGTGCATAGATTTTATCAGAGAGTGACAGCAGTGTTAAAGAGTGGGGTGGCAATGCAAATAGTCTGGCTAGTCATTTTATTTAATGTTCAGTAGTCTTATGGCTTGGGGGTAGAAGCTGTGGCAATGCAAATAGTCTGGCTAGTCATTTAATTTAATGTTCAGTAGTCTTATGGCTTGGGGGTAGAAGCTGTGGCAATGCAAATAGTCTGGCTAGTCATTTTATTTAATGTTCAGTAGTCTTATGGCTTGGGGGTAGAAGCTGTGGCAATGCAAATAGTCTGGCTAGTCATTTTATTTAATGTTCAGTAGTCTTATGGCTTGGGGGTAGAAGCTGTTTAGAAGCCTCTTGGAAATAGACTTGGCGCTCTGGGATTGCTTGCCGTGTGGTAGCAGAGAAACAGTCTATGACTAGGGTGTCTGGTGTCTTTGACCATTTTTAGGGCCTTCCACTGACACCGCCTGTTATAGAGTTCCTGGATGGCAGGAAGCTTGGCCCCAGTGATGTACTGGGCCGTACACTAACCTTTGCAGTGCCTTGCGGTCGGATGCCGAGCAGTTGCCATAGCAAGCAGTGATGCAACCAGTCAGGTTGCTCTCAATGGTGCAGCTGTAGAACTTTGAGGATCTGAGGTCCCATGGCAAATCATTTCAGTCTCCTGAGGGGGAATAGGTTTTGTCGTGCCCTCTTCATGACAGTCTTGGTGTGTTTGGACTAGAGGTCGACCGATTAATCGGAATGGCCGATTAATTAGGGCCGATTTCATGTTTTCATAACAACAATAACAAACTTCTCTTGAGTTCATTGC
Source organism: Oncorhynchus nerka (assembly GCF_034236695.1). NCBI lineage: Eukaryota > Metazoa > Chordata > Actinopteri > Salmoniformes > Salmonidae > Oncorhynchus > Oncorhynchus nerka. The sequence continues at coordinate 21,606,964 of NC_088413.1, read as the reverse complement.
ACGCAGAGTCAGTGTATATGCAACAGTTTGGGCTGCCTAATTTGCCAGAATTGTATGTAATTATGACATAACATTGAAGGTTGTGCAATGTAACAGGAATATTTAGACTTAGGGATGCCACCCGTTAGATAAAATACGGAACGGTTCCATATTTCACTGAAAGAATAAACGTCTTGTTTTCGAGATAATTGTTTCCGGATTCGACCATATTAATGACCTAATGCTCGTATTTCTGTGTGTTATCATGTTATAACTAAGCCTATGATTTGATAGAGCAGTCTGACTGAGCGATGGTAGGCAGCAGCAGGCTTGTAAGCATTCATTCAAACTTTCGTGCGTTTGCCAGCAGCTGTTTATGACTTCAAGCCTATCAACTCCCAAGATTAGGCTGGTGTAACCGATGTGAAATGGCTAGCTAGTTAGCGGGATGCGCGCTAATAGCGTTTCAAACGTCACTCGCTCTGAGACTTGGAGTGGTTGTTCCCCTTGCTCTGCAAGGGCCGGCTTTTGTGGAGCGATGGGTAACGCTGCTTCGAGGGTGGCTGTTGTCGATGTGTTCCTGATTCGAGCCCAGGTAGGAGCGAGGAGAGGGGTGGAAGCTATACTGTTACACTGGCAATACTAAAGTGCCTATAAGAACATCCAATAGTCAAAGGTTAATGAAATACAAATGGTATAGAGGGAAATAGTCCTGTAATTCCTATAATAACTACAACCTAAAACTTCTTACCTGGGAATATTGAAGACTCATGTTAAAAGGAACCACCAGCTTTCATATGTTCTCATGTTCTGAGCAAGGAACTGAAACGTTAGCTTTCTTACATATTGCACTTTTACTTTCTTCTCCAACACTTTGTTTTTGCATTATTTAAACCAAATTGAACATGTTTCATTATTTATTTGAGGCTTAATTGATTTTACTGATGTATTATATTAAGTTAAAATAAGTGTTCATTCAGTATTGTTGTAATTGTCAATATTACAAATACATAAGATTGTTGTCCTGGCACCACACGGCCAGGTCTCCCTATATGCTGTCTCGTCGTTGTTGGTGATCAGGCCTACCACTGTTGTGTCATTGGCAAACAATATTCACGGTTTTCGGTTTCAATACATTTTTTAAACATTAAATGCATTAGTAAATAATGACATTTCAATGATTTTTAGAGCTTTTTTTAATGGAAATCCCAAAGCCAAAAATGGAGAACATTCCATTTTTAAAACATTGCAAATATTCCACTGTCTCTGTCTGGTCCACATTAGACATCCAATAGGAAATTACTATAAAATAATTAAATATTTCAGTTGTTTACATGTCTTTGTTTTATTTGACTATTTTTCATTCCTTAAAGTCCTCATCTCTGCTCAGGCAGTAACAGTCAGCCATCCAGACCATCTAATGTTATCTTCTCCCCATACTGTACTGTCTTTAGTCATCCTGTTTAGCTAGGCTAGCCTGCCTAAGTATGCTGCAGAGCTGTCTGACCATCATTTTACTGCTTCTTCAAAGTAGATGAGGCATACTTTCTCGAACTGTCTCTGTCCCTCTGGTCATCGTGTACATTACTATCTCATGCGGTCTGTGTACATCTAACCTAACGTAGCAGGCGTAAAAGTGTGTCTTTCCAGAGATCTGTATATAATGACGAGATGCTCACGTCTCCGCCCTAGCAATGGGTGTCTTTGTATCAAAGGTGGGAAAGCAGGCGACAAACCATAGAAACGCATTAGGCTTATTTTGCACACATTTTGGCCAGAGTGAAACCTCTCACTTCGCCTCTTCCTCTTTGGTCCGTCTCTGTCCGAGCAGTGAAAAAAGGCGCAATGGATTATGGTCATCGTAGTTATTTACTACGTTTCTGCACTGAACTAGGTTGAATATTTGTGTAATGAAACTACAACTCCCTTCAGCCCAGCGTCCCACAGTTCTTGACTTGATTTCTCTCGTGAATGATTTCATTTATCACTAGAGAAACAGCGGGTTGGACTCTCCCCCAAAAATTACTAAATGGAATTCAAGTAATTGAACCGATGTAGGTCAATTAGTTGTTTAATAACCAGAAAAAAACCAATGTTGGTTAATCGCTTGGCACTACCTATTAATAATGAATGTTAATTAGAATTCAAGCTACATGTGCCCGACTGTACTTCATTTGAACTCACAACTGTCTGTTTGCTAGCCTGAAATCTAGTCTGTCTGTTTGCTAGCCTGAATTCCAGTCTGTCTGTTTGCTAGCCTGAATTCCAGTCTGTCTGTTTGCTAGCCTGAATTCCAGTCTGTCTGTTTGCTAGCCTGAATTCCAGTCTGTCTGTTTGCTAGCCTGAATTCCAGTCTGTCTGTTTGCTAGCCTGAATTCCAGTCTGTCTGTTTGCTAGCCTGAATTCCAGTCTGTCTGTTTGCTAGCCTGAATTCCAGTCTGTCTGTTTGCTAGCCTGAATTCCAGTCTGTCTGTTTGCTAGCCTGAATTCCAGTCTGTCTGTTTGCTAGCCTGAAATCCAGTCTGTCTGTTTGTGCTATCATGCCAACTCCTTGTCACTCATTGTCATGCTTGGTTTGACAATGACAGTAATGGATTGGCAAGGGCACAAATGGATCTGGCACCAGGCAATTTGTGATAACATAGACCTATGCTAAAATATTTTCAATCTACAAGCCATAGTGGCAGAGTCTGTGTCTCTCAATATGTACTTCCCATTGATACACGTGTATTTGTATAAAACTCCACTACTACCCTCTTGTTTCTACAACAGCTGTACATGCCTCCCCTTCCTTCTTTCCTAGCTAGTCTCCCTTCATTTCTCTCTGCTGTGTTAATGCAGGGTGGCAGGCAGGCGGACAGGCGGCCCTGCTAGTTCGCTAGCTGCACGTTGGGGACTAGTGGAGAGAAATAGCGCCTTGTCTGGCTGTGAGAAAATATGATCTTTCTGTGACCTCCCTCAGGCGGAAACTGTGGGGGCGGAAGATCTTATTGAGCCCAAATGGGGTAAAGCGGCGAAGCAGCAACTTTGCATTCTGCTAGCTCGCCCCGGCGGCATCACGGCCCGCTCTCCAAATCGCCCCTGCGAGTGTTGGCGCGAGACCCCAGAGCGCTGAGGGCCGCAGTATTTCTGAGGCACTGTCTCAAAAGACTTTAATATATTTGTCGAAAGCCCAGGTTTCACTTCTCCCTGGAGTGTTTTGGAAAGAAGGGGGGGGGGGGCGGAGAATATTGGAATGGACCAAAGGAGGGGAAATAGTCACAGTGAGGTATATTTATGTCAGTTTGATGGTACACCGTTCATCACAGAAACTAAATATGATACTTTCCCCCCCATTTTATGTCTGCCTAATGGAAATGGGGACTGAAAGGACACTGTAAGCAGTTCTGGCTCCCCGGGACCAGCTGGGGATTGGGATAAAGCACAGCGTCACTTGTTTTTGTTTTCCCAGAGTAACTTTATAGCCCCTATAGCAGTGCTGTTCAATCCAATAGGGCTGCACCAGGCTCCACCTTTTCCTTCCAGCTAAGGTTGTAAAGGGAGGGTATGTTATGGGAAACTTTTGATGTTGATCAGTGAACTGCCAGAATTTTGGTGATTTTCAATTTTGGCGGGAATTTTAACAGATGACATCTATTGTCCTTTTTTGGTACTTCAGATTATCTCTGGCTCTGAGTGGCCTGATCCATGTAAAATATATAACATAATCAAATAAGATGATTAAAAAATAAAGAAATATAATAACAAAGCTGTAAAATATTATTATAAATATATACCGTCAACTTAGTGAATACCGTTGGTGTTTAATATGAGGGTTTCTGTCTTTGTTTTGGCACCAAACTGGTGGCAGTTGTGAAGAAAGTCCATGCTTGGAAGAGATGCAGGGTTCATTTTAAATAATGCCATTGTTGATTCATTGCTTTTTTCATTAATTAGCCTCAGCTATTTTCTCTTGAACCATATGTTCTATCCACTAGAAACTCATGGACAAAAAAATATATGATTAAAGTGTAAATTACCAAAGTTACCATAAATTACCTGCTAAGTACCAACACTACTGAGGATTCCGGTAACTTTGGTAAATTACCGGTAACTTTTCAACCTTAGCCCGAGCCCCGGAGGAATACTGATCCACAAAGCCTTATCAAGGGCTTGAGAACAAACTTGTTCTCCCTTTACATCCTGTATGTAGACGTAGACCTCTGCATTATGTAATGCATAGGGGAATATAGGCCTATCTCCTCATCGCTCCAGGTAGGAAGAGAACACCTCAAAACATGATTGTGAATCGAGAGCCATGCTGTCGAGAGCCATGCTGTCGAGAGCCATGCTGTCCCGCTAGTCAGAACAATGTGTTCCACTGCAGTCCTTCTCCCCAGGGACTCAGCCTTGGTCTCACACTCGAAAGAGTTTGAAGGAGGTTAAGATTATTGCTGTGGAAGAGCTAGAACAATGTGTCAACTTGAGTCCAACACACCTACGCACTAACTGTGTTTTCTCCTATTAGCAGATAGACATTACCCACTGAACAGTCAGGGAGGGAGGGATGTGTGTTCCCAAATGGCGCCCTGTTACCTATAGGGCGGTGGTCAAAAGTAGTGCACTATGTAGGGAATAGGGTGCCATTTGGGACACAGCGAGGGAGTGGGGGAGACCCTTTTCTGCTCTAAGAGCCATATTGGTTGAAGCCTTGTCCATGCTGAGTCCATGGTTCCTTTGAGTGGTGCGCCTACTGGGTGTTTGATGGAGTTAGTTAAATGCTAAAAGCAGAATCCGCCAGCGCTGTGTGATGCATGTGGTTGGACGCGCATGGACAGAGATGGTCTGGTCTCCCCTCTCTCTCTCTCTCTCTCTCCTCTGTTTTCTCTCATCTTGCTAGCTCGCTCTCTCTCATCTCTCACTCTCGCTCTTATCTTGCTTGCTCTCATCTCTCTCATCTCTTTCTCTCTCACGTTCTCTCTCCCTCTCTCTCTCCCTCCTCCCTCCCTCTCAGCATGTTCATCTCATCGGGCTGAGGTAGCATACAGAGTGTAGCCCCTCATATACAGAAGTAGGATCTTAATTTGATCGTGCTTTTGTTGATGAGAATTTTCCTGCATAGCAGGATTTGCAGACTTGTAGTGTAGTCATGGCTTAAAAAGGCTTCTAAAGTTTGTCATTTCCACTTTAACATTTCACACGTGATTTGCATTAATTTAACATGTATCAATCCCTACAACCTATTCCATGTATTATAATCCACATAATAATTCACATTTCCTGTTGCTGAAGGATATTTTCCCTGCTGTTGCAAACTGGCCCAGATCCTACCGCTGTATACATTCTCATAATGAGACGAAGGACTCAGCACGATTGGAGTTATAAGTGCACCACGACTCTCTGCATATTCATCTCTGGGCTCCGCACCCTCGTATGCCCGCTCAAAACGATGACGTTGTGCGGGGGCGCCACACGGGGGCTGGCGTGTGGAGTTGATGGGTGAGCACGTCCGCGGTGACCCATCGAGTTGGTTTTGAGCTGTTGTGATTCTGTGAATGCAGCGTTAGGCTTGGTAAGGCTATTTATCTTCTTTCTTTTCTACTCGCCCTCTCTTCTCTTTATCTTACGCTCTCTCTCTCTCTCTCTTGCTCTCTCTCTCTCTCTCTCTCAAACTCTCTTTCTCTCTCTCTCTCTCTCTCTCTCTCTTGCTCTCTCTCAAACTCTCTTTCTCTCTCTCTCTCTCTCTCTCTCTCTCTCTCTCTCTCTCTCTCTCTCTCTCTCGCTCTCTTTCTCTCTCTCTTCTCTCTCTTTCTCTCTCTCTCTTTCTCTCTCTCTCTCGCTCTCTTTCTCTCGCTCTCTCTCGCTCTCTCTCTCGCTCTCTCTTTCGCTCTCTCTCTCTTTCTCTTTCTCTCTCTCTCTCTCTCTCTCTCTCTATTGCTCTCTTTCTCTCGCTCTCACGCACTCTCCTCGGTCTCTGCCTGTCTCGTTCTCTCTCGCTCTCTCGCTCAGCGTAATAAATTAGGAATGATGGCCTAATGGAAACCTCTATGCTCTGACTGGACTCTGAAACATCAGCATCCCAGTGGTGCTGTTATTATTAGCATAGCTAATGCTATGGTGTCTCGGCAGCCATGTTTAGGCCCGAGCCAGAGATGAGGGATGATTTGTATTATGCCCTGGAAGCATTGCGAAAAGGATTGTCCATGTCAGCAAGGCCTGGTGCCCCGGGCTATAGGGGGAAGTTACGTGATATATCAACATTACAGACCGTGTCCCATTGCAGTGGCACCAGTGTTAAGAGGAGAATGATTCTGAACAGGGTTGGGAAGGGCACACAGACACACACCCTCCACAACTAAGCCACAACAGTGCCATCTGTAATTGGTTGTCAGAGGGGGTTGTTGTGATTTCTTTCATTACCTACCAGGGTTATGAATAATTGATAACAGTACATTGTCAGCCAGCCATTCTGGTGATGGATGCCTTGAACCCCAGACATTTCCGTTCCCCCCCCCCTTTTTTTTGACATTTTCCAACTCATTTCCCTGGCAGTAACTCTGAGTCGAAGGGAGGGGCCGGGCCCCTCTCTCTCTCGATGGTGTGTGACTTGACATTCTTGCGAAAATGCATTCTCTGCTCCATTAATCAGAGAAAAACAGTCCTCCAAGTCCCGGAGATGAGTGGAAGAAGCCGTGAAGTGATTAAAGTGTATTTTTGATTTCAGGTTGGTTTTGAGGTTTGAGAAGGCACTCTGGCATATGTGGCTACCTTTTTAATGATGCAACAATGATTTGGCCACTTCCCTATATTACCATTAATATCATTCTATTTCGGGGCCTGTTTGCTGGAACCAGATTGATTAAACCTGTTCCTGGACTAAAAATCTTTTTCATTGAGAATGCTTTCTAGACCTGGTGAGGGAACCAGCCTGCGGGATTCAACGAGGGATGTCATTGCGTTACTCGTATGAATCTAGCAGTACACACCCTTTTGATTCCATGTTTATTACGTGTTGCTTCTGCCGAAGATTATGAAGAGCTTAAATCCCCCTGTCATACCTCCATCTATATCCCTCCCTTCATCACCTGCCCACCCCTCCACTGATCTGCCACCTGTCCCTCCCTCCTCTCACCCCTCCATCCACGCCGAAGCCCCCCCAACGACTCTGAACCCCACGAGACATCTTCGATCGCTTTTTATCTGCGAGTTGTCAACGACAGGACGTCATCACTCCCACCGGGGAAAAGATGATCCCGGTCCCGACGGGAGAAAAAGGCGCGGGCGCCGTCCCCCTGACGAAAACGGTCTGTCGAGCAGGATAATTCTTATCAGCCCGGCACCAGACACGCCGGGGCAAGTCTCTGCGAGCCTCCAATGGGGCGAGAGACACATTAAAGTGTATACAAACTCTGCTTCCTTCCTCCGTTCCTTCATTAGGGGGAACATCTCTTCATTTCACAACCCAGGGCAGAGAAGGGGGGCAGGGATGAACCCAGTGCCCTGTGTCTCCTTCGTTCTGACTGTCACAGACATTTCCAACGATCCTTTATTCATCCCTTTCCGCCTGCTCCGTTTGCTCCCGTGCCAGAGATGTTCTCAAGGCTGCCCTTATTGGAGGCCCTGGAGAAGGCAGAGGTTAGAGAGAACTCCCGCTGTAGTTTGGCTAGCCTATGCTACAGCAACCGTGGTCATCTTAAGACCAAGCTCTGTTCGCGTTACCGACCGGCCTGTCGACTGTCCTTGTAGTCAGAGCTGTCAGCGTCATAGCGCCGACATCCCTAAGACGTGTCTCTGGCACAGAGCCAGGGAGAGAGACGGGTGTGTAGGGGAGGAAAGCAAGGCGAGCCCCCCTCCCTGGACTGATTGCATTAATAATCACCTGCCTCCCCCAGAGGTGCCTGTCTGCCAGCCTGCCATGTCCTAAGAGTGACAGGCAGTTTTATGCGCCACACAAAGGCATATGCAAATCAAACATGATAAATTAGACTTTGCATAAGAGGTTCAGGCGAATGCTAAATGCTAAATGCCACTTTGGTGCACCGAGCGACTCCCAATAAATGGGAAAACGCCGGTAACATTTGGAGGAAACTTCTAAAAGTAAGTGGTGACATTTTTGCCCGAGTCACAAAATAATAGACGAACGGCACTCGCATCGTTTTAAAACTTTTTTATTACTTTAGCTTTTTTGGTTAAATGCGTTGACATTTCAGTTCCCATTAGCATTCAGGAGGGCCGACACGAAGTCAAAATTCTTTTAACCAAACAGCGTGATTTAAAAGAACCCACTTTGTAAACGAGTGAGTGTTTATATTCTTTGGGAGGGTCTTGTGTTTTTGTCTGTATCTCCACTCGATTGAATATTCAACTTCAGTTGATTAGTGTCTGTTAGAGACTGCATTATATCGCCTCAGACACCTGTTAAATGACACTTCTAGTCTTCTGGCCTTGCGTTCGCTAATGGCCCCCAACACACCCGTTACCTAACTCATTTGTCAAGTCGCCTCTATTCAACAGCTAAAGGACTTAAGTCTCCTCTTCCTCTTTTGAAATGTGAAGATGGACTTGGCCGTGAAACAATAGACTATAGCCTCCAAATCATAAATTGAGTTGCTTAGTATTTGATACTCTGAGGCGATAACCAAATCACAGCCACTAATTCACATTCTCTAATTGGCCGCGGTAAACCTGCAGCCAACAGCGACCTCTCTCCCCTCCTTAGTTTTGGGGCGGAGGGGAACTTGTTTGGGTCCAACACAAGGCTGTGTCTCTCTGCATCTTTATCACTTTACATAGTTTATTTTCTCCAGTCGAATTCTGGAGCAGTGGAGCCTTCGAAAACAGTTCTCTTCTACACCCGGTCAAACGTTCATTCTGTCAGGACTGCAGAATGTGTGTGCTGTGAGAGGTGATGCTAAACACTTGTGGAAACTTGTTGTGACTTTGTGTCTTTTAAAGCTGCAATATGTCACTTTTTGGTCGAACCGAACAAATGGACATAGAAATGTTAGTTATAGATATGTCATTCGCATTGAAAGCAAGTCTAAGAATCTGTAGATCTGTTCTATGTGTGCTACTTCTATGCTCCCAGTTCTTAAGTTTAGTTTTTGCGTCTTTTACTTTCGGTTTTGTTCACCAGCTTCAAACAGCTGAAAATACAATATTTTTTGTTATTGGAAATATATTTCACAGTGGTTTACAATGATTCTCTACACTATTCATTGCTTGTTTTGTGTCACAAACTGAACAAACTATTAGAATTTTAGCAACCAGGAAATGGTGGAGCGATTTCTGCAGATTGCATCTTTAAGTTCCAATCTACACATCTCGATGTAGAAACTAGGGCTGTGATGACATCGCAGTATTTTTCCAATGGCAACATTTGTAAAACAAAGCATGTATGTAAAGTAGTGTGTTGCAGCTTGTTAGTTTGCAACGTCGAGGCTGTTTTCCCAAAGAAGTGAAATCCGCGTCACGTTTGGTTTCCTTGCCGTGATACTAACGAGTATCACAATACTGGTGTTGACCCGCCTCTAGTAAAAACAGGGTTGAGGTCGTTCTAGCATAGAAACCTCATGTTAAAAGGTTAACTATTCTCAACCTACCGTTCTCTAATTGGTTACATACATGATTAAGCATTTGCTAAGTAAATGGTAATAATACATGGAATAAGTACCCATTGGGGCTTAAAGGCTCATTTTTGGCTTATGAGCCACTTAACATGTGCAATATCCTTTATTCCCTATTGTCATGAATTAGCAGTGGATGTTCCATTGAGCTAAAGGCAGGAATGTTGAAGAGGCTCTAGAATAGATTTGGACCCCGTCCGGTTAAATATCTATAGTCTCTCTCTCGCTCTCTCTATTTAACTCAGTCTCTCTCTCGCTCTCTCTATTTAACTCAGTCTCTCTCTCGCTCGCTCTATTTAACTCAGTCTCTCTCTCTCTCTCTCTATTTAACTCAGTCTCTCTCTATTTAACTCAGTCTCTCTTCTCGCTCTCTCTATTTAACTCAGTCTCTCTCTCGCTCTCTCTATTTAACTCAGTCTCTCTCTCGCTCTCTCTATTTAACTCAGTCTCTCTCTCGCTCTCTCTATTTAACTCAGTCTCTCTCTCGCTCTCTCTATTTAACTCAGTCTCTCTCTCGCTGTCTCTATTTAACTCAGTCTCTCTCTCGCTCTCTCTATTTAACTCTCTCTCGCTCTCTCTATTTAACTCAGTCTCTCTTTCGCTCTCTCTATTTAACTCAGTCTCTCTCTCGCTCTCTCTATTTAACTCTCTTTCGTCTCTCTCTCTCTCTCTCTCTATTTAACTCAGTCTCTCTTTCGCTCTCTCTATTTAACTCAGTCTCTCTCTCGCTGTCTCTATTTAACTTAGTCTCTCTCTCACTCTCTCTATTTAACTCAGTCTCTCTTTCGCTCTCTCTATTTAACTCAGTCTCTCTCTCGCTCTCTCTATTTAACTCAGTCTCTCTCTCGCTCTCTCTATTTAACTCAGTCTCTCTTGTTATGTTGCGTTTGCCGCCAAAAGAAGCTCCTCCGTCCATTGCCTCCATCGACCTGCCACCTTAGCAGCAGATCCACCCTTCAGCGCCAGTTACCCCCGAGCCTGGCCACCGCAGCCACCCTGTTTATTGAGCTCAACGGTTTGATTTGGTTATAAACGTGGCATAATAAAAGGACGGTCGGCGGCTACAGAGGGGGACTTTCATTGCAGTGGTGGCCAGAATTAGAGAGGACGGGTGTAAACAGACAGGGGCCCGATGCGCTTCCCCTGCAATAATGGAGGAGCGCAGGAGAGAACGAGGGAACGAGGTAGGAGGGAAATAAAAGAGAAGAGGAAAGTGCTGTCTACCAGGGACATCTCAGCTATAGTCAAATCCCACCTCCGGGCCGTTAAACAAGAGGCAACAAGCACTGCGGGGACTCTCCCAATCCGCCGCCACTACAAAGCTAATTGATTATGAGAGAGGTACGGTTGTCGTGTGGTTGTCGTACAGACAAAAGGCACAAGGAGCCATTTTGTGTCTGAACGGAGCTCTAGAGATTGTCAGTAGTTGCAACGTGCCATGTTTCCAGATCGGGGGAGGAATAAAAGCAACGAGGGTGTGAACTTCATCTCTTGACAAAATGCACATTCATCAAGATAATCAAAGCCTTCTTTTCTCTCATATGCCCCGGAGGGTACAGGGAAGCACTTTTATCAAAGCATCTAAATAACATGACAGGCTACGGTTTTTATTCTGTGTGTCATATTCACCCACATTGAGCTCTATGGATAATGTTTAGAGTGATTGAAGTGCCATGAACTGGTACGATTCCATACTTCAAAAGTTCATCACGATTCTCCAGAAGTTTCCTCTTCCTCCCTTATTTAATTAAGCAAAAGAGAAATGAAGGATCTCCGAGGTAGACCGGCAGCACTGCGGTCGCCATCAATATCAAATAAAACACATTTTTTAATGAGTAAATCCCCATAGCTCCGGAATTGGATGCTGTGAGTGGTTTGTAATAAGGGACCGCTAATTAAGGGCCATGTCTGTACTGTATGACCACTCTGATGACCTGGACGTGCCTCCGACTTCTGAAGGAACTAGGCATAACGAGGGACTTACAGGGCAGCGCCAGGCTGCTGAGCTCTCTGCTTTAGATTCCCAATTCAGCCGCTCTTACAGGAGGAAATGGGTTGGAAAGGAACGAGAGTGGGATGGAGAGAGAGGAGATATGGAGAGAGGCTGAGCAGGAATGGAGTAGATACAGGAGGGAGAGAGAGAGAGAGAGATGGATGGGGAGCGAGAGAAGCGGAGCAGGTCTACCGTGGCGGACTGACTAGCAGCCTGTGGAGATGTGATGACCCAGCCGCACTGGGAAAAGCGATATCTCTTAAGTGTGTATGTGCGTGTGCGCGCTCATGAGCTTCCACTGCACAGAGGCCTGGGGGTTGGAAGATGGGTAAACTGAAGTAGCAGTTGACAGGAAGGTGAATAGTTAGCTGATGCCCTGGGAGGAGGAAGTACAGGAGAGAGGTGAAAGGGCAATGGAATACAAACACTGGATCAGGGAATGAGGGAACAGACAGGCCTAGTAGATGTGATTATCAGGGAGGAAGAGAAGGAGAGAGGGAACAGACAGGCCTAGTAGATGTGATTATCAGAAAGAGAGGTAGAGAGGGAGATGGGAGGGAACAGACAGGCCTAGTAGATGTGATTATCAGGGAGGAAGAGAAGGAGAGAGGGAACAGACAGGCCTAGTAGATGTGATTATCAGAGAGAGAGGTAGAGAGGGAGATGGGAGGGAACAGACAGGCCTAGTAGATGTGATTATCAGGGAGGGAGGAAGAGAAAGAGAGGGAGGGAACAGACAGGCCTAGTAGATGTGATTATAAGGGAGGGAGGAAGAGAAGGAGAAAGGGAACAGACAGGCCTAGTAGATGTGATTATCAGAGAGAGTGAGGAAGAGAGGGAGGAAGAGAAAGAGAGGGAGGGAACAGACAGGCCTAGTAGATGTGATTATAAGGGAGGGAGGAAGAGAAGGAGAAAGGGAACAGACAGGCCTAGTAGATGTGATTATCAGGGAGGGAGGAAGAGAAGGAGAGAGGGAACAGACAGGCCTAGTTGATGTGATTATCAGAGAGAGTGAGGAAGAGAGGGAGGAAGAGAAAGAGAGGGAGGGAACAGACAGGCCTAGTAGATGTAATTATCAGAGAGAGAGGAAGAGAGGGAGATGGGAGGGAACAGACAGGCCTAGTAGATGTGATTATCAGAGAGAGTGAGGAAGAGAGGGAGGGAACAGACAGGCCTAGTAGATGTGATTATCAGAGAGAGTGAGGAAGAGAGGGAGGAAGAGAAAGAGAGGGAGGGAACAGACAGGCCTAGTAGATGTGATTATAAGGGAGGGAGGAAGAGAATGAGAGAGGGAACAGACAGGCCTAGTAGATGTGATTATCAGAGAGAGTGAGGAAGAGAGGGAGGAAGAGAAAGAGAGGGAGGGAACAGACAGGCCTAGTATATGTGATTATCAGACAGAGAGGGAGGAAGAGAAGGAGAGAGGGAACAGACAGGCCTAGTAGATGTGATTATCAGAGAGAGTGAGGAAGAGAAGGAGAGGGAGGGAACAGACAGGCCTAGTAGATGTAATTATCAGAGAGAGTGAGGAAGAGAAGGAGAGGGAGGGAACAGACAGGCCTAGTAGATGTGATTATCAGAGAGAGTGAGGAAGAGAAGGAGAGGGAGGGAACAGACAGGCCTAGTAGATGTAATTATCAGAGAGAGTGAGGAAGAGAAGGAGAGGGAGGGAACAGACAGGCCTAGTAGATGTGATTATCAGAGAGAGTGAGGAGGAGAAGGAGAGGGAGGGAACAGACAGGCCTAGTAGATGTAATTATAAGGGAGGGAGGAAGAGAAGGAGAAAGGGAACAGACAGGCCTAGTAGATGTGATTATAAGGGAGGGAGGAAGAGAAGGAGAAAGGGAACAGACAGGCCTAGTAGATGTGATTATCAGGGAGGGAGGAAGAGAAGGAGAGAGGGAACAGACAGGCCTAGTAGATGTGATTATCAGAGAGAGTGAGGAAGAGAAAGAGAGGGAGGGAACAGACAGGCCTATTATATGTGATTATCAGAGAGAGAGAGGAAGAGAGGGAGGAAGAGAAAGAGAGGGAGGGAACAGACAGGCCTAGTAGATGTGATTATCAGACAGAGAGGGAGGAAGAGAAGGAGAGAGGGAACAGACATGCCTAGTAGATGTGATTATCAGAGCGAGAGAGGAAGAGAAGGAGAGGGAGGGAACAGACAGGCCTAGTAGATGTAATTATCAGGGAGGGAGGAAGAGAAGGAGAAAGGGAACAGACAGGCCTAGTAGATGTAATTATCAGGGAGGGAGGAAGAGAAGGAGAGAGGGAACAGACAGGCCTAGTAGATGTGATTATCAGAGAGAGAGAGGAAGAGAGGGAGGCCTAAGATGTGATTATCAGAGTGAGGAAGAGAAGGAGAGAGGGAACAGACAGGCCTAGTAGATGTGATTATCAGAGAGAGAGAGGAAGAGAGGGAGGAAGAGAAAGAGAGAGGGAACAGACAGGCCTAGTAGATGTGATTATCAGAGAGAGAGAGGAAGAGAGGGAGGAAGAGAAAGAGAGAGGGAACAGACAGGCCTAGTAGATGTGATTATCAGACAGAGAGGGAGGAAGAGAAGGAGAGAGGGAACAGACAGGCCTAGTAGATGTGATTATCAGACAGAGAGGGAGGAAGAGAAGGAGAGAGGGAACAGACAGGCCTAGTAGATGTGATTATCAGACAGAGAGGGAGGAAGAGAAGGAGAGAGAGGGAACAGACAGGCCTAGTAGATGTGATTATCAGGGAGAGAGAGAGGAAGACAGGGAGGAAGAGAAGGAGAGAGGGAACAGACAGGCCTAGTAGATGTGATTATCAGAGAGAGAGAGGAAGAGAGGGGGAGAGATGGAACAGACAGGCCTAGTAGATGTGATTATCAGAGAGAGAGGGAGGAAGAGAAGGAGAGAGGGAACAGACAGGCCTAGTAGATGTGATTATCAGAGAGAGAGGGAGGAAGAGAAGGAGAGAGGGAACAGACAGGCCTAGTAGATGTGATTATCAGAGAGAGAGGGAGGAAGAGAAGGAGAGAGAGGGAACAGACAGGCCTAGTAGATGTGATTATCAGGGAGGGAGGAAGAGAGGGAGGAAGAGAAGGAGAGAGAGGGAACAGACAGGCCTAGTAGATGTGATTATCAGAGAGAGAGGGAGGGGTTATAGAACAGATACATGTACCTGCCAATGGAATGGCAGCAGGAGGAGAAGGAAGAGCGAGGGAGAGTCAGATGGTGTGGGGAGTGAAAGGTGAGGGAGACGTTAATACTCGCCTAGCCACAGTGTGTAATTATTCTGTACATGACCTGAAAGAGTGACGCTCTTCCCCCTTCACCATGTAACGGAGTCGGTTTAGTGAACCATGTTCATATTATGAGTAACCTTGTCTGAGATCTGAACACTTGCATTAGCTCCCCAGGTTAATGCCTAGGATGTCGCTCCCTGGAGAACAGTGTACGCCCAACAGCTCCTGTCAACCTGACATGGGCTCTGTCCTTTCCTGAGTCAGGTGTTATAGCCAGGGTTTCCCCTAAGATTGTTTTCTGCAGCGGCGGCGGCGTGCATATAGGGGAAACGGGGATATCTATATTCGGTCTTCATGCTCCTCGACCTCATTATGCCCCATACATCATCCGTGCCCCTAAATGTAATACGCATGTATACGTCTGTATTATATTCAAATAGATGTTATTTTTTGGAGGTGACAGTGTGTTGCGCCCCTGCTAAATGTAGATAGGGGAAACAGTGATATCTACAGGACCAGTCTAAAGGTTGGACCCACCTACACATTCAAGGGTTTTTCTTTATTTTTACTATTTTCTACATGCTACCTGCAGAGGTTGGCTACTTTGATCATTCTCAAATATAAAATACTTTTCCATTTGTTTTTGGTTACGGCATTCCATGTGTTATTTTAGATGATGTGTGTTATTTCATAGATTTGATGTCTTCACTATTATTCTACAATGTAGAAAATAGTCCAAATAAAGAAATCCCCTTGAATGAGTAGGTGTGTCCAAACGTTTGTCTGGTACTGTATATACTGTCTTCACGCTGGCTCTCACAGGGACTTTGCTGCCCCATTATGCCCCAAACATCATCCCTGAATCAGATCTAAGGGGTTACACTTCAGCATGCTCCAAGTATCTACAGTCATTCAGGTGCACTCTTCCCAGTGGCCTCTCCCTTCCGTATGCCATCCTCCCCACACAGTCAGGCCCAGTCTCTTCAAAAACCCTATTGCCCCCTATGCATTTGATTTTCATTTGAAAACATACGGACCGAGTGCCGTTCTCTGCATGTCTATCTAAGATGGATCCAGACATTGGAATGGACCCTTTTCATCCGACCCAGATTTTCAGTGGGGTCGTGGCTTTAGGATGGCTAGTGGTCACTGCTGCTACTGGAGAGATACTGGCTTTTCATCCGACCCAGATTTTCAGTGGGGTCGTGGTTTTAGGATGGCTAGTGGTCACTGCTGCTACTGGAGAGATACTGGCTTTTCATCCGACCCAGATTTTCAGTGGGGTCGTGGTTTTAGGATGGCTAGTGGTCACTGCTGCTACTGGAGAGATACTGGCTTTTCATCCGACCCAGATTTTCAGTGGGGTCGTGGTTTTAGGATGGCTAGTGGTCCCTGCTGCTATTGGAGAGATACTGGCGCTGCAGGTTTTTGTTCCAGCCTTGTTCTAACAGGACCGATTCAAATGAATCCACTGCTCATCAGGACCTTGATTGGCTGAATCGGGTGAGTTAGAAGGGCGGGAGCAAAAGCCTGCACACTCAGTAGCTCTACAGGAGGAGGGTTGGCCATCCTTGTTTCAGAGGACGATTGGCCATCCAGCCTTGTGTCAGAGGAGGGTTTGGAGGTTGTGAGTGGAGGGATCAGTGGAGTCCTGAAATGAGAGTCCCAGGTGGCAATCCCCTTCAGAGAAAGGATAAGGAATACTTTTGGGAATCCAGGTGCCAAACCAAGGTTACCGCGTCACTGCAGGAGAATAGAAACAAAAGGTAGAGAGGAAGCTACTTTGGTGGAGTGTGGGTCAGTTGGTGGAGCGTGGGTCAGTTGGTGGAGCGTGGGTCAGTTGGTGGAGCGTGGGTCAGTTGGTGGAGCGTGGGTCAGTTGGTGGAGCGTGGGTCAGTTGGTCGGAGCGTGGGTCAGTTGGTAGAGCGTGGGTCAGTTGGTGGAGCGTGGGTCAGTTGGTAGAGAATTTGTCAGTTGGTGGAGCGTGGGTCAGTTGGTGGAGCGTGGGTCAGTTGGTGGAGCATGGGTCAGTTGGTGGAGCGTGGGTCAGTTGGTGGAGCATGGCTCAGTTGGTGGAGAATGGGTCAGTTGGTGGAGCTTGGTGCTTACAACGTCAGGGTTGTGGGTTGGATTCCCACGGGGGAAATGTATGTACTACTGTAAGTCACTCTGGAGAAGAGCGTCTGCTGAATGACTAAAATGTACATTTAAAATGAGAGGGACAGTGGTGAAGGACAGATAGAGCGAACAATGACACACTGAGAGACACATGCTTTTGTGGACTGCTTATTCCTTGGCCCACTTCAGAGTCAATAGTCCGCCCTCGTCACTTCTCAACCAATGTTGACTGATAGGTGTAGAATCCACGACAATGGCCGACCCAGTGAACCAACCACAAAAACATGATTATTTTTCTCTGTGTGATTCCATCTTTCTCTGTGTTTGTCCATCAGCCCTTAAACCTCCCACCTCGCTGCTGTTGTTGTATCTGACGTCTACTTGCTCCAGAGATTTGTCAAACCCATTTCCCAAGAATTTCTCCTTTGCCTTGGGAGATGAGGGTCAGGCCAGGTAAATAGGACGCTCTTACGGAGGGTAACGACCATGTTGGATTGTTTTCCTCACCTTTGGTCCGTAGTACCGTTGGGACGGGGAGGGGTGGTTGGGGATGGGGTGGTTGGGGAAGGGGGTGGTTGGGGAGGATTAACCTCTTTCTGCCAGATAAGGGGGAATAGAAATGTGTGATCACGAGACCGACCTCCTTCCCTCCTTCCTCCCCGGTTTCTAAACGGTCTGGCTCAGTAGGATTGATGTCCTTTTGTGGTGAGTCATCCCGGGACAATTTCTCAAAATCCCCCCACTCAATAGGGAATTCCAAAGCCGGCAGCGCTTTGACCTGGCCATTTTCAATCACGCCGTTTGTAGTACCCACTGCTGTTGTTGTCGTCGTTGGCCCAAGAGTAGAGAGAGATGGGAGGAGAGGGAGAGGAAGTGCTTGCTCTCAGTGTAATTTGTTCCCCGTTGCGGTTGCTCTGTGAGCAATAAATAGCCTCTCTGTCCGAGTGGCTTCCCAAGGATGTGTTCTGCTCTCTATAGTGAGGTCATACTGTAGGTCTTTAAATTAATCTCAGTTTAACAATACATTTTAACTAGAAATAACCAAGTACTTGAGTATTGCACCTCTCATATTGCCAGCAATCACGGCACACAATGACTGGCCTTTCTTAGGCAGCCTAACAACATCCACCCAACATATGCCACGGGCTTGTTGTTTTTGCAGACTCCTGAATATTCATAAAGGACTTTAATGCAGCTCCAAATCACATTTGCACTTGACGTCACGTGGTGCAGCAACCGTGATGATTGCAGCGTGTCAGTATGCGTCCGGCGTCCTCAGTGAAACGTGTTAGCAATAAGGTTGTGAGGGAGAGGGGGATGAGTGAAGGGAAGAGGGGAGAGATAACTAATGCAAATGGCAGCAGAGAGGAATATGACAGAGTGGGTCACACAGGAAGGCTGGGTCTTCTACAGCTGTCCCAGCACTGCATGGGGCGACAGGGGGAGAGAAGAGAACCACAGGAGGACAGAGATGGAGGGAGGGGAGATAACCGAGAGGAAGGAAGCGGTGGGAAAATAGATGGAAAGAACGGAAGAGTGGTTGAGAGAGATTCAGAGAGAGTGGAAGGGGGAGGATATGAAAGGGAAGTGACTAGGAAAAGAGACGGAAAGAAAGGAAGACTTTTTGGGAACAATAGCAGGGAGATTGAGGTTTTCAGAGGAAGACACCGCAAGAGAGAGAGAGAGAGAGAGATGGAGAAAAGTATGAGAGAGAGAGACCGCAGGGAGAGAGGAAATGACAAAAGGGAGATGAAGAGAGACAACTTGACAAGAGAGTCAGCGGGAGACAGAAGCCGTGTCTACACTTGACACTTCATGTAGCTTTAGTATTCTGAACATGGAGTTCTGATCATGGAATTCCGAACGCGTCATGTGTCTACAACTACATTTACATGTGTCTACCATGTCCACAGTGTGTCCGGATTCCCTTTTCCTGCGCTATATTACAACGCCAGTATGCATTCTACGAACAGTAGAATAGGCTAAATATGATAACGCAACAACTGATGGCAGTAGCTAACTACTGTAGCTAACCTATGTAGCTAACCTATGTAGCTAACTACTGTAGCTAACCTATGTAGCTAACCTACGTAGCTAACTACTGTAGCTAACCTATGTAGATAACTCCTGTAGCTAACCTATGTAGATAACTCCTGTAGCTAACCTATGTAGATAACTCCTGTAGCTAACCTATGTAGATAACTCCTGTAGCTAACCTATGTAGATAACTCCTGTAGCTAACCTATGTAGATAACTACTGTAGCTAACCTATGTAGATAACTACTGTAGCTAACCTATGTAGATAACTCCTGTAGCTAACCTATGTAGATAACCTATGTAGATAACTCCTGTAGATAACTACTGTAGCTAACCTATGTAAATAACTACTGTAGATAACTCCTGTAGATAACTACTGTAGATAACCTATGTAGATAACTCCTGTAGATAACCTATGTAGCTAACCTATGTAGATAACCTTTGTAGATAACTCCTGTAGCTAACCTATGTAGCTAACCTATGTAGGTAACCTATGTAGATAACTCCTGTAGCTAACCTATGTAGCTAACCTATGTAGATAACTCCTGTAGCTAACCTATGTAGATAACCTATGTAGATAACTCCTGTAGCTAATCTATGTAGCTAACCTATGTAGATAACTCCTGTAGCTAATCTATGTAGATAACCTATGTAGATAACTCCTGTAGCTAACCTATGTAAATAACTACTGTAGCTAACCTATGTAGATAACTACTGTAGCTAACCTATATAGCTAACTACTGTAGCTAACTTATGTAGCTTACCTATGTAGCTTACCTATGTAGTTGCAAGGAACGCTAAAAGGATTGCAAACGGATGAACTCTTAGCCAAACAAAATATTGTTTTTCTAAGTGAAAAGCTCGCTGGCTGGCATTTATGAGGCCAGCAAACACGTTCCTCAACGTATTTCCTCCAACGTTATAATGAAAAGGTGCCTCTCGGTCCCAAAACACAAGTTTTCTGGAGACTTGTGGGAGGAGTGATGATGACATCGCCCACTGTGTGCGCTTTCGGTAGCCTGACTGTGTCCCGACTGAGGAAAGATCCACACACAATGCATCCCTGACCAGCTCCTGAAGTGGTCAGCCAGATCTTTTTTTTGTTTTGTTTTGTTTTTACCTTTATTTTAGTAACTAGTCAGTTAAGATCAAATTCTTATTTTCAATGACAGCCTAGGAACAGTGGGTTAACTGCCTGTTCAGGGGCAGAACGACAGATTTGTACCTTGTCAGCTCGGGGATTCGAACTTGCAACCTTTCGGTTACTAGTCCAACGCTCTAACCACTAGGCTACCCTGCCGCCCCAATCACACCACAAAGCCACTTTTGTGCATCTAGACCCGTCTTTTCAATGTGATCTTCGCATTCTGATGCTCTGGATAAGAGCGTCTGCTAAATGACTTAAATGTAAATGTAAGTGGCATGTAAATGTCAAGCCTAGGCACGACCACGGAGAGCCGTCTAAAGTCCCTCTAAGGCAGACATGCCCAGACATGTTCAACAACTGGACTCAAATCAAATCAAATGTATTTATATAGCCCTTCGTACATCAGCTGATATCTCAAAGTGCTGTACAGAAACCCAGCCTAAAACCCCAAACAGCAAGCAATGCAGGTGTAGAAGCACGGTGGCTAGGAAAAACTCCCTAGAAAGGCCAAAACCTAGGAAGAAACCTAGAGAGGAACCAGGCTATGTGGGGTGGCCAGTCCTCTTCTGGCTGTGCCGGGTGGAGATTATAACAGAACATGGCCAAGATGTTCAAATGTTCATAAATGACCGGCATGGTCGTATAATAATAAGGCAGAACAGTTGAAACTGGAGCAGCAGCACGGTCAGGTGGACTGGGGACAGCAAGGAGTCATCATGTCAGGTAGTCCTTGGGTATGGTCCTAGGGCTCAGGTCCTCCGAGAGAGAGAAAGAAAGAGAGAATTAGAGAGAGCATATGTGGGGTGGCCAGTCCTCTTCTGGCTGTGTCGGGTGGAGATTATAACAGAACATGGCCAAGATGTTCAAATGTTCATAAATGACCAGCATGGTCGAATAATAATAAGGCAGAACAGTTGAAACTGGAGCAGCAGCACGGCCAGGTGGACTGGGGACAGCAAGTACTCATCATGTCAGGTAGTCCTGGGGCATGGTCCTAGGGCTCAGGTCCTCCGAGAGAGAGAAAGAAAGAGAGAAGGAGAGAATTGGAGAACGCACACTTAGATTCACACAGGACACCGAATAGGACAGGAGAAGTACTCCAGATATAACAAACTGACCCTAGCCCCCGACACATAAACTACTGCAGCATAAATACTGGAGGCTGAGACAGGAGGGGTCAGGAGACACAGTGGCCCCATCCGAGGACACCCCCGGACAGGGCCAAACAGGAAGGATATAACCCCACCCACTTTGCCAAAGCACAGCCCCCACACCACTAGAGTGATATCTTCAACCACCAACTTACCATCCTGAGACAAGGCTGAGTATAGCCCACAAAGATCTCCGCCATGGCACAACCCAAGGGGGGGGCGCCAACCCAGACAGGATGACCACATCAGTGAATCAACCCACTCAGGTGACGCACCCCTTCCAGGGACGGCATGAGACTCCCCAGTTATGTGACATTAACATAAACCAACTGAGGACTTCCTCCCAGTCAGCTCTCTAACTAGTTGATCATCATTATGTCCTTTAATGTGTCCTTACAACTGATACCTTTTGTGTAGAGAGGTGTGTGTGTGTAGAGAGTTGTGTGTGTGTGTGTGTAGAGGTGTGTGGGTGTGTGTGTAGTGAGGTGTGTGGGTGTGTAGAGGTGTTGTGTGTGTGTGTGTGTGTGTGTGTGTGTGTGTGTGTGTGTGTGGAGAGGTGTGTGTGTGTGTAGAGAGGTGTGTGTGTGTGTGTGTGTAGAGAGAGGTGTGTGTGTTGAGCGCTGTGTGTGTAGAGAGAGGTGTGTGTGTGTAGAGAGAGGTGTGTGTGTGTAAAGAGAGGTGTGTGTGTGTAGAGAGAGAGTTGTGTGTGTGTGTAGAGAGAGTTGTGTGTGTGTGTAGAGAGAGTTGTGTGTGTGTGTAGAGAGAGGTGTGTGTGTGTAGAGAGAGGTGTGTGTGTGTAGAGAGAGGTGTGTGTGTGTGTAGAGAGGTGTGTGTGTGTAGAGAGGTGTGTGTGTGTAGTAGAGCGTTGTGTGTGTGTGTGTGTAGAGCTGTGTGTGTAGAGAGGTGTGTAGAGGTGTGTGGGTGTGTGTGTAGAGGTGTGTGTGTGTAGAGGTGTGTGGGTGTGTGTGTAGAGGTGTGTGTGTGTGTGTGTAGAGAGGTGTGTGTGTGTGTGTGTAGAGAGGTGTGTGTGTGTAGATAGTTGTGTGTGCGTAGAGAGGGGTGTGTGTGTGTGTGTGTGTGTGTAGAGAGATGTTTGTGTGTAGAGAGGTGAGTGTAAGTGTGTGTGTAGAGAGGTGTGTGTGTGTGTGTAGAGAGAGGTGTGTGTGTGTGTGTGTGTGTAGAGAGAGAGAGGTGTGCGTGTGTAGAGAGAGATGTGTGTGTGTGTAAAGAGGGGTGTGTGTAAATGGAGGTGTGTGTGTGTGTGTGTGTGTGAGAGAGCGGCGTGTGTGTGTGTAGATGGAGGTGTGTGTGTGTGGTGTGTGTGTAAAGAGGGGTGTGTGTGTGTGTAAATGGAGGTGTGTGTGTGTGTGTGTGTGTGTGTGTGTAGAGAGAGGTGTGTGTGTGTAGAGATGGGTGTGTGTGTGTGTAGAGAGAGGTGTGTGTGTGTGTAGAGAGGTGTGTGTGTTTGTGTAAAGAGGGTGTGTGTGTAGAGAGAGAGAGGTATGTGTGTAGAGAGAGGTGTGTGTGGTGTGTGTGTAAAGAGGGGTGTGTGTTTGTGTAAATGGAGGTGTGTGTGTTTGTGTAGAGAGAGAGGCGTGTGTGTGTAGAGATGGGTGTGTGTGTGACCAAATCCTACCCACCCAAAATACCCTCCCTCGGTTAGCGTTGATGTTTCACCTGTGGGCCTGATTTTAAGACGGCTCTGACACGCCCACCTGTTGACTCACTGGTTACAGCCATAGGGGTGGCTGGTGGGTAGAACGAGGGAAGGAGGAGGAGGGGAGAGATTACTGGCTCTGAGACTGCATGCTGCATTGTCCCGGTAACCTTATCTCTTGGCTACAGTCAGTTACCCCGCCGCTTTACAGTCGTCACCGCCGCAACGCCAATTAGACATCCTGTAATCCCGTCTTCACAGGTTAACGACGGGGAAGGGACCGGCGGTGGTGAGCTCTGCAGGGGTGTTGTTGGGTTTTCAGGTTTCATTTTTAGTGGCAGGGCTTAGTGACCTTTGAATCGGACGTCATTGACTCCTGAAGTTCGATGGCCAGAGTTTGGATTGACCTAGGCTTTGTCCCAACTCCCAAATGACTCCCTATTCCCTACTATATATTAACTGAAACACTTTTGGCCAGGTGTTAGGGAACACTATCAGTAATATTCCTATATGGTGCCATTTTGGATTTGCCCCTGGACCAGTTGCAGTACTTTAGCTCTTGTACTTTGCAGTTAGAAGTCACAGTTTGACACAAAATGTCTTCCCTGCTGTCAGAAATCCAAGATTAGATGATATTGTTTCTTCTACTCAAGAGGCCCGAGGAGTCCTGGATGATGCAGTCAGGGCTTTCTGTGAGTCCGTTTGGCTTTCCCTCCCTCTCCTTTTTTCTCTCTCTCCCTCTTTCTACTCTCTCTTTCTTTTATGACCTCTCTGGAGAAGCTACTAGCTACCTAAGAGTCAGTATGACTCTCTTTCTCTCAATTATATTTAAGGAGCTTTATTGGTATGGGTAAATTATGTTTACATTGCCACGGCAAGTAAAATAGATAATAAACAAAAAATAGACACTAAACATTGCACTAAAGACTCCCCCCTCCTTCTCTCGTCTTGTCACACCTTCTCATATACCTCCCTGCCCTCACCTCGTTTCCTCAACAACATAATACATGTTTGAGTCGAGAGAGGTTTACTAAAGATTCAGTCCACTGCAGTGCCTGCAGTCTAGAAACAGTAGCCTCTAAACCTGGAACATCTGACCTGAGACCTGAGGGGGAGTCAGGGCTTCAAATTCACCAAGCGTCAACAGGGAGGTGGGCGAACAGAAATGCACACTTACAGAAATATACACATACACACTTACAGAAATATACACATGCACACTTACAGAAATATATACATACACACTTACAGAAATATACACATACACACTTACAGAAATATACACATACACACTTACAGAAATATATACATACACACTTACAGAAATATACACATACACACTTACAGGGGCGGCAGGGTAGCCTAGTGGTTAGAGCGTTGGACTAGTAACCGGAAGGTTGCAAGTTCAAACCCCCGAGCTGACAAGGTACAAATCTGTCGTTCTGCCCCTGAAAGGCAGTTAACCCACTGTTCCTAGGCCGTCATTGACAATAAGAATTTGTTCTTAACTGACTTGCCTGGTTAAATAAAGGTAAAATAAAAAATATATATATACATACACACTTACAGAAATATATACACACTTACAGAAATATACACATACACACATACACACTTACAGAAATATACACATACACACTTACAGAAATATATACATACACACTTACAGAAATACACACTTACAGAAATATACACATACACACTTACAGAAATATATACATACACACTTACAGAAATATATACATACACACTTACAGAAATATACACATATACACATACACACTTACAGAAATAAGTATGTATATATATACACACTTACAGAAATATACACACTTACAGAAATATACACATACACACTTACAGAAATATATACATACACACTTACAGAAATATATACACACACACACACACAGACACATACATACACATACACATAAATACACAGGCCACTGGAGCAGAACAGAACATATGCTGTTAAACACACACTGGTCCATGATTCACTAACTGCCCTATGTTGCCAAACCAGATGGAAGAGAGGATATGTTGTTAGCAGTAATGGTTAATGTTGTTTATAATGAAGAGACAATGTTTAGACGATGTTTATCTGGAGATGTAGGTCGGTTATGTTGACCATGTTCATTAGATGTAGGTCGGTTATGTTGACCATGTAGAGTGTTAATCTGGAGGTGTAGGTCGGTTATGTTGACCATGTAGAGCAGGGGTGTCAAAGTCAAATGGACGGAGGGCCAAATAAAAAAATCAGCTACAAGACGAGGGCCGGACTGTTCGAATGTTCATTGAAAATTTTTTAAATGACGCATATAGTCTAGTGAACCTAATTGAACCTACTGAAAACCTAACAAATATATTACAATATGATCAGATAAATAAAGCAATATTTTCTTATGGCTCTGTCAGTAATCTTTAATTTTCAACAGACACAAAAGACAAATTTCCTTTATATAAATATCCCCATAACATGAACATTAAATGAAAGAAACCGGTATTCAAGGCACCATCAGTAGACTATATTTTCTATTTTAGCAAAAGTGGGCTAAATTTACTTCAAAGAAACAATAATAGCAATTTTCTATCATCCACTCAACTGAAATATTTTTAAAATATAATTGGATTGAAATACAAAAAATAAAGTGCAAAAATCTATTAATCAAAAACAACACTTTGTTTAAGGAGAAGTAACATGCAGTGAAAACAAATATTAAATTTTAACTTTTAAACTTGAACTGAGTAAAAACTCTAAATATGTGATTGCACAGTAATGTTCACTTGTTTGAGGTTGAGGGTGATACTTGGTGGTGTCCCATCTTTTCCACAAGTTCATCAATGTTCGGGGTAAGGCTCTGAGCTGAAGAAATCCTCAGAATTGAGTGGAGGTGTTCAGCAGTAAGTCGACTTCTGTGTGATGTTTTGTTCAGGTTCATCAAAGAAAACAGTTGTTCACACAGGTATGTGCTGCCAAACATAGACAACGTTTGAGCAGCCTGGATGCGCAGCTGGGGCATTGTGCCGGGGAGGAAACGGGCGAACTCCGCAGCACCCACTGCCGCATATTTTGCCCTCAGTGCATCATTGCATTGGAGGTCAATCAACTCCATTTGGAGGTTTGGTGGTGAGCTTTCCACGTCAACAGCAAATGGGTTACCGAGCAGTTCCAACCTGCTTTTTTGTGCTTCAAAGTCAGCAAATCGGCGTCGAAAGTCAGCGGCAAGCATACCTATTTTATCAGCCAACTGTGTGCTCGGGAACGCACTGGTAGAGAGCTTCTCTTTCATGGTCTGGCAGCTGGGAAAGTGGCTCAAATTTTCTTTCCGCATCTGCGTCTCCCACAGAGTCAGTTTGGTTTTAAATGCCTTCACTGTACTGTACATATCAGAGATGACACGATCCCGACCCTGCAGCTGCAAGTTTATTGCATTCAGATGACTCGTAATGTCACACAGAAAAGCCATTTCACACAGAAACATTTCGTCTCGGAGTTGTGTTGTGTCTTTCCCTTTGCTGTCCAAGAACAGACAAATCTCCTCACGAAGCTCGAAACATCTTTGAAGCACCTTCCCTGGCTTAGCCATCGCACCTCTGTGTGATAAGGCAAATCACCATGCTCCGTTTCTAACTCCGTCAGAAATGCCTTGAACTGGCGGTGATTCAAACCATTGGCTCTGATAAAGTTAACTGTGCGCGTGATGATGCTCATTACATGCTCCATTTTCAAGGCTTTACCGCACAACGCTTCCTGGTGTATGATACAATGATAAGCTGTCAGCTCACCTGTCGCGTTTTCCTCTTGCATCTTTTCCCGTATCTTCGCCACCAGTCCGCTCCTGTGTCCACACATCGCAGGTGCTCCGTCGGTTGTCAAACCCACGAGTTTTTCCCAAGGCAGCTCCATCTCATTTACACATCTTGACACCTCTTCATACAAATCATGCCCCGTAGTTGTGCCATGCATAGGACGTAAAGCCAAAAACTCCTCTGTCACGCTTAGGTTGGAGTCCACTCCGCGGATGAAAATTGACAACTGGGCAATGTCAGAAATGTCGGTGCTCTCATCCACAGCCAAGGAATATGCAATAAAATCTTTTCCCTTTTTCACAAGCTGCTCTTTTAGATTGATGGACAACTGGTCTACTCTCTCGGCAATGGTGTTTCTGCTCAGACTCACATTTAAAAGAGTTGCCTTTTTCTGGGCAAACTTCGTCACAAACTTTAATCATGCAGTTTTTGATGAAATCCCCCTCCGTAAATGGCCGGGCTGATTTAGCGATCTCTTCTGCCAAAATAAAACT
Source organism: Oncorhynchus nerka (assembly GCF_034236695.1). Taxonomy (NCBI): domain Eukaryota; kingdom Metazoa; phylum Chordata; class Actinopteri; order Salmoniformes; family Salmonidae; genus Oncorhynchus; species Oncorhynchus nerka. Next base: position 21,579,752 of record NC_088413.1, on the reverse strand, counting down.
GGCCTTGACAGCAGCCTGGCCTTGTGATTTGGTGATTTGTAGCCTTTGTTCCATGTCCATATTCTTGTTTTTGTCCGCGTGTTTCGTTTCATAATGTCGTCTCAGATTATACTCTTTCAGTACCGCCACACTTTCTCCACACAGAAGACACACAGGTTTTCCAGCTACCTTCGTGAACATATACTCCGACTCCCACCTTGTTTGAAACCCCCGGTTCTCAGTATCCACCTTCCGTTTTGCCATTTTTGATGGGTATCTGAAAGTTAATTTTACTGTGATGCTGACGACTGCTGTGCCAATAAATATTGAAATGAAGCAGCCTACTGCTCGGTGCGTCACCTTTGCATTGTGGGAAATGTAGTATTGGTGCGTGTAAAAGATCTGCGGGCTGCCGGCTTGCTGCGGGCCGGTTCTAATAATAAATCAAGATCATCCCAGGGGCCGTAAAAAACATTCTTGCGGGCCGGATGTGGCCCGCGGGCCTTGACTCTGACATATGTGATGTAGAGTGTTTATCTGGAGGTGTAGGTCGGTTATGTTGACCATGTAGAGTGTTAATCTGGAGGTGTAGGTCGGTTATGTTGACCATGTTGACCATGTAGAGTGTTAATCTGGAGGTGTAGGTCGGTTATGTTGACCATGTTCATTAGAGTGTTAATCTGGAGGTGTAGGTCGGTTATGTTGACCATGTAGAGTGTTAATCTGGAGGTGTAGGTCGGTTCTGTTGACCATGTAGAGTGTTAATCTGGAAGTGTAGGTCGGTTATGTTGACCATGTAGAGTGTTAATCTGGAGGTGTAGGTTGGTTATGTTGACCATGTTCATTAGATGTAGGTTGGTTATGTTGACCATGTTCATTAGATGTAGGTTGGTTATGTTGACCATGTTCATTAGATGTAGGTTGGTTATGTTGACCATGTTCATTAGATGTAGGTTGGTTATGTTGACCATGTTCATTAGATGTAGGTTGGTTATGTTGACCATGTTCATTAGATGTAGGTTGGTTATGTTGACCATGTTCATTAGATGTAGGTTGGTTATGTTGACCATGTTCATTAGATGTGGTTGGTTATGGACCATGTTCATTAGATGTTATGTTGACCATGTTCATTAGATGTAGGTTGGTTATGTTGACCATGTTCATTAGATGTAGGTCGGTTATGTTGACCATGTTCATTAGATGTAGGTTGGTTATGTTGACCATGTTCATTAGATGTAGGTTGGTTATGTTGACCATGTTCATTAGATGTAGGTTGGTTATGTTGACCATGTTCATTAGATGTAGGTTGGTTATGTTGACCATGTTCATTAGATGTAGGTTGGTTATGTTGACCATGTTCATTAGATGTAGGTCGGTTATGTTGACCATGTTCATTAGATGTAGGTTGGTTATGTTGACCATGTTCATTAGATGTAGGTTGGTTATGTTGACCATGTTCATTAGATGTAGGTTGGTTATGTTGACCATGTTCATTAGATGTAGGTTGGTTATGTTGACCATGTTCATTAGATGTAGGTTGGTTATGTTGACCATGTTCATTAGATGTAGGTCGGTTATGTTGACCATGTTCATCTGGTCGGTGAGATCTTCATCTGATGGGATGTGTGATAGTCTGTGGAAAAATACCACATTCCTTTCTAATTCTGGGATTTGTTATTTTTTGGCGACATATTTACATGTCTGTTCAAATATTGAAAATGACTAAATGCCAGTGAGAGACCAGATGCTTGCTGTACCTACGAGGTACCTTGGCAGTGAGTGCTGCCAGGATACACTACCCACTGATTCCCAGTCATAGAGCTATCCCATGAGTACACAATGTGTGTGTATCCCCGCACGTACTTCTGTGAGTGTGTGAGGGAGGCGACACTTCCGACGGAAGTGGCGATGTGCTTCGTCTCCGTGAAGCGGACGCTCACCAGGGATCAAGCTGTCAACAGTCTTCCGACACGTCACTTTAGTTAGCCACCTGGTGAAGGAGAGTGTGTGTGAGTGTGTGTGACTGTGTGTGAGTGTGTGTGACTGTGTGTGACTGTGTGTGACTGTGTGTGACTGTGTGTGACTGTGTGTGTGTGTGTGAGTGTGTGTGACTGTGTGTGTGTGTGTGTGTGAGTGTGTGTGACTGTGTGTGTGTGTGAGTGTGTGTGACTGTGTGTGTGTGTGTGTGTGTGACTGTGTGTGACTGTGTGTGTGTGTGTGTGTGAGTGTGAGTGACTGTGTGTGTGTGTGTGTGTGTGTGAGTGTGTGTGTGTGAGTGTGTGTGACTGTGTGTGTGTGTGTGTGTGTGTGTGTGTGTGTGTGAGTGTGTGTGTGTGAGTGTGTGTGACTGTGTGTGTGTGTGTGTGTGTGTGTGTGTGTGTGTGACTGTGTGTGAGTGTGTGTGTGAGTGTGAGTGTGAGTGTGTTTGAACTGAGACACTGCAGAGACATTTCTGTGGGGGTGAATGAAGGTTGTTTAGTCAGTGCCTGTCAGACAGGGGAAGAGAGAGAGGTATCACATTGTGATGGTTTTGGTGGAAGATACTACCCCTTGTGGCCAAAACAGAGTTTTATTTAATGGCTGCACGGTTAGAACTAGACTTGAGTCAATTTAATAGAGAATGCTGACATTGGCTGGTCTTCTTTGTTGTTTGTGCAGCGTTTCCTCCTCCTCCATCTTTCTTTGTTTATTCTCTCTCTCACTACTTCTCCCACCTCATTTTATCTTTTGCTCTCTCTCGCCCACTCTATCCACGCCTCTCTTATTTAGTTTCTCCCTCTCTCTTTCTGTCTTTCATTTGATCCCTCTGGTTCTCATCTTCTGCCATCCCCTCTCTGTCTCTCTCTCTCCCTCTCCCCTATTCTCGCTCCCTCCATCTTTCCTCTCCAGTGCCTTTGTACTACTCTTTTATATCTCCATCCCTCCTTCCATCGCTCATTTCGTGTGTGTGTGTGTGTGTGTGTGTGTGTGTGTGTGTGACCGGTACATCATTAGCGCTGTGTGTGATTGGCAGAAGGCCTGACAGGGCCTCCTATGGGGGGAGGCAGTGGAGGGAACCTGCCGCTCTGCTCCGCAAGGGAAGACTGCCAAGCGTTCTCTCTCACACACTGAGACATGCATCCATCCATGCACAATAATGGTATGTTGTGTCTCTATGCAGGGTTGTGTCTTTGCCCCCTACTGTATCAAACATCCTAGCCAGTCAGAAACCTTTCACCCTCCCAGTAAAATATATTTCATTTAGCCTCACACTCACACTGAGACAGTCAGCCTCAGTCCTTTTTGTCAACTTTGGACTCCTACAAAATCCAACCGTTAAATTATTCAGCGACTTCGCCACTCACCCTCTGATCCCTCCCTCTCTTGACGTGTCCATTTGATGAGGATTAATAGAAACCATATAAATCAGGAAATAAATACAGAAAAGTTGATGACAGCCCTCATCTGCAGTTTAGAGAGAGAGAGGGTATAGTAGAGAGAGAGAGAGGGGAGAGTCGAGAGAGAGAGAGGGGGAGAGTCGAGAGAGAGAGAGGGGGAGAGTCGAGAGAGAGAGAGGGGGAAAGTAGAGAGAGAGAGGGGGGAGTATAGAAAAGAGAGAGAGAGGGGGGAGTAGAGAGAGAGAGAGAGAGGGGGAGAGAGAGAGAGAGAGAGAGGGAGAGAGTAGAGAGAGGGAGGGGAGAGTAGCGAGAGAGAGAGAGAGAGAGAGAGAGAGAGAGAGAGAGAGAGAGAGAGAGAGAGAGGGGAGAGTAGAGAGAGAGAGAGGGGAGAGAGAGAGAGAGAGAGGGGAGAGTAGCGAGAGAGAGAGAGAGAGAGGGGGAGAGAGAGAGAGAGTGGAGAGGAGAGAGAGGGGAGAGGAGAGAGAGAGAGCGAGAGAGGGGGAGAGTAGAGAGAGAGAGGGAGAGTAGAGAGAGAGAGAGAGAGAGGGGGGAGAGTAGAGATAGAAAGGGGAGAGTAGCGAGAGAGAGAGAGGGGAGAGTAGAGAGAGAGAGGGAGAGTAGAGAGTGGGGGAGTAGCGAGAGAGAGAGAGAGGGGAGAGTAGAGAGAGGGAGGAGAGTAGCGAGAGGTGGAGAGAGGGGAGAGAGAGAGAGAGAGAGAGAGGGGAGAGTAGCGAGAGAGAGAGATAGGGGAGAGTAGAGAGAGTAGAGAGAGAGGGGGAGAGTAGAGAGAGAGGGGAGAGTAGAGAGAGAGAGAGGGGGGAGATTAGCAAGAGGTGGAGAGACAGTAAAGAAGGAGAGGGGGAGAGAGAGAGAGGAGGAGATACAGAGTCCTAGATTTCTTTCTGCAACACTGATGTTATAATTGAAGGTGCCATTACAGACAGGCGGTGACATGGACGTGTGACCCAGACACACTCACAGACACTCACACACACACACACACACACACACACATGCTTAAGAGACCCGGAGGTTAAGTATTAGGCTGTCTACAGAGTCTGGTTGAAGAGCACTTCTTCTTGTCTAGACACCAGTGATATCAATCTGGTTGAAACTTCTGCTGAGCAGTTAGTAAGAGCTGCTACCCTACCATGATACCTGTCAGGAAGACTTCTGGTCACGTTGGACAGTACAAATACAATCCCTCTACATTATACAGTAACTATCCAGTTAGTGAGAGCTGATACCCTACCATGATACCTGTCAGGAAGACTTCTGGTCACGTTGGACAGTTCAAATACAATCCCTCTACATTATACAGTAACTATCCAGTTAGTGAGAGCTGATACCCTACCATGATACCTGTCAGGAAGACTTCTGGTCACGTTGGACAGTTCAAATACAATCCCTCTACATTATACAGTAACTATCCAGTTAGTGAGAGCTGATACCCTACCATGATACCTGTCAGGAAGACTTCTGGTCACGTTGGACAGTTCAAATACAATCCCTCTACATTATACAGTAACTATCCAGTTAGTGAGAGCTGATACCCTACCATGATACCTGTCAGGAAGACTTCTGGTCACGTTGGACAGTTCAAATACAATCCCTCTACATTATACAGTAACTATCCAGTTAGTGAGAGCTGATACCCTACCATGATACCTGTCAGGAAGACTTCTGGTCACGTTGGGCAGTTCAAATACAATCCCTCTACATTATACAGTAACTATCCAGTTAGTGGGGCAGGACATTGGCTGGCAGTTGTCATGGCGACAGCAGAAAGTCTATCACTACACAACTCTGAAGAGAACTGTGTAAAAAGTAGCAACTGTAATCTCCCCGTGTGAATTTGGAACGGTTCGTCCTTGAGTTGCTGAGTGAATGAGACTTTGAAAGAGAGCGATGCCACGAGTTACTCTATGTTGTTTTTTTCGACTTTTACTATGAGTTTCTCGACTCTTAACACGAGCCTAAGTTGTTAGGTACTGCGCTTCTGTTCAGAGCTCGTATTCAGTGCACATGAATAAAATGTCAAATGAGAGCCAGGCCGCAAAATAGTTTATCAATGTTTTCGACTTCTACCACAATGCCCTTTTGTGAAGGCATACCCTTGAACGTGTAGATTTTCAACAACAGGAAAATAGATTCCGTGGGAGAGTTGTACAGCACAATGGCTGTCACACATCACAACGTTTGATAGCCCCCTTGAGATTCCTGTGTGTGACTCATTCATTCTAGAAAACACCAATTATTTCCTGGTTGACACCTAGTTTAATACTTGGTCATAATGGTTTCTCCTGTTTTCCTTTTCCCTTCCCTCTCACCCATCCTCCCTCCTTTTCCCTTCCCTCTCACCCTTCCTCCCTCCTTTTCCCTTCCCTCTCACCCTTCCTCCCTCCTTTTCCCTTCCCTCTCACCCATCCTCCCTCCTTTTCCCTTCCCTCTCATCCTTCCTCCCTCGTTTTCCCTTCCCGTTCACCTTTCCTCCCTCCTTTTCCCTTCCCGTTCACCCATCCCCCTCCTTTTCCCTTCCCGTTCACCCATCCTCCCTCCTTTTCCCTTCCCTCTCACCCTTCCTCCCTCCTTTTCCCTTCCCGTTCACCCTTCCTCCTTCCTTTTCCCTTCCCGTTCACCCTTCCTCCTTCCTTTTCCCTTCCCTCTCACCCTTCCTCCTTCCTTTTCCCTTCCCGTCTCACCCTTCCTCCTTCCTTTTCCCTTCCCGTTCACCCTTCCTTCCTTTTCCCTTCCCGTTCACCCTTCCTCCTTCCTTTTCCCTTTCCGTCTTCCTCCCCTCTCGTCCTCCTCTCTCCATCCCTGTTTATCCAGAACATGTTGGTGGAGAAGGTGGATCAGATGATGGAGTGGAGCTCCAGGCGTTCCGTGATCCGGATGAACGGCGATAAGTTCCGGAGGTTCGTCAAGGCCCCGCCCCGGAACTACTCGGTCATCGTGATGTTCACTGCGCTGCAGCCACAGAGGCAGTGCTCCGTCTGCAGGTATGGAACCCCTCCGCGCCGCAGCCCCACACGACCACAGACAGGAGGCGCTATGCTACACAGCACTGTGTACAGTTTTTGCAGGTTTTTGCTCCAGCCCAGTGTGTTGAGACCATGTGAAATACACTTGAAATAAATAGTGATTTGATTTGAAGATCAGGATGAGCTGTTTATTTGAATCAGGGATGCAGCAGGTAGCCTGGCGGTCAGAGGGTTGTGCCAGTAACCCGAAGATGGCTGGTTAGAATACCCGACAAGGTGAAAGACATGTGGATGATAGTTTGATCCAGGTGTGCTGTACTACTATGTCTGACCCTGTAAAACAACACATTTCACTGCACCTATCTGGTGTGTGTGACAATAAAACATAGATTTATTTAGATTATCCTGGAGTTTCCCACCTCGGCCCAATCAGTCAATACAAGATAATACAAATCAATCATACAGTTGATGAAAGAGACCAAACAGAATAAAGAAAAGTATGATGACCTTTTGTTTGATCTCTAGTGATGACCCATCAACAACTCTACAGAACAGTCAGTCTATTCAGTCTAGATCTACGTTTGGGTAAAGGGGGGAGTTTAAAGACAAGGACATAGGCTGAAGTCATCATGCCCTTTTGACCTTTAGTGATGGTCCATCAACCTGCCAGTCTGTTCAGTCTAGATCTACCTTTGGCTATGACATAGACGACAGTCAACATGACCTGTTGACCTGTAGTGATGACCTCCAGACAGTGATCTACTCTACATAACAGCCAGTGTGTTCAGTCTAGATCTCCGTTTTGGGGCCCAGTGTCTCACCAGGGTGTTTCTCTCCTCAAGGAGCCTTCACACGGAGAACCGTTCACACGGAGAACGCTTCACACGGAGAACCGTTCACACAGAGAACCCTTCACACAGAGAACCCTTCACACAGAGAACCCTTCACACGGAGAACCGTTCACACAGAGAACCCTTCACACAGAGAACCCTTCACACGGAGAACCCTTCACACGGAGAACCCAGCCGTTTGCTTCATTGAATAAAGATGACGCCGACCAGGGAATAATCATGTGTATTACGGAAATAGAGGAAGTTAATTTAATCCACACTGACCTTTCCCACTCCCATCACCCTCTCTGTTCCCCGTGACCCATAATGCTTTTTTAATCATCTGCTGTCGACTCAAATCACTTCATTATTTATCTCTCTCTCTCTCTGTTCCTCTTGTTTTTTGTTTTTCTCTCGTTCTCTCTTCCTGCTCTCAACGACGGCAGGGCCAACCTCCACGTATGCATTTATATATCCATTCATATTAAAATGATTCATCTTAACCAGGAAACAAGGTTTCCTTTCAATTTGAGGATGTCACTCCGAAGCGCATTAGTTAATGTCACGCGCCAGCTCTCTCTGCTTCGCAATTGGAACAGACTATTTGCATAAACGATACCATCGCGTCGCTATTCAGCGGGCGCCCAAGACACATTTTGGGTTGTGACCCCCCCGCCAGCGTTCAAAGTACAGACGGGCACCGGGAGGGACTGCTAATCGCCGGGGTCCTCGCACTGCCATCACTCTTTCTTTCATTCTTCTCGCTCTCTTTTCTGTACCACTCTCTCTTTGTTTGTTTCCTTCTCTCCGTCTCAGTTCCTCTTTCTCTCTCTCCCTCCAATGACGGTACGATTTAAAGTGCACTGTGCTGAAAGCTACTAATTGTTTACAGACTTTAATCACCAAAAGAGCCACCAAACACAACACTCTGCTCTCTGAAGAGACACACTATACGTGGAGCAGCACAGAGTGCGCAACACTACACGCCATATCACTTATGGAGGAGCATGAATAGTACATGAAGTCAATGCAACATTGATGCAAGTCGACATGCAATTTATGGCACTTGTGTTTAATTCCCAACAGAAACGAGTGTTTTGCTACTTGTTTTATTCATGATTTTCTGTTGTCCCGTTTGTTAATTCATGTACTGTAACGTGTGGCAGAGGACATTAAAGTTGTCAGAGGACATTAAAGTTGTGGCCAGACGTTGGCGCTGCGACTTTACGAAGCCATCTGGAGTAAACATGCTTTTATGAGGTTATTTGAGCTCTAAATTGGAAGCTTCAAGACTTCCACAGGCCCAAACTCTCTTTCCACTAGTTTTAAGTTGACTTTTAACTAGGGCTGCATAATTCCTGGAACTTTCAATACATTCCCTGGTTTTTCCGGTATCCCTCTTGGAGAATTCCCAGAAACAGGAGGGAATATAAAATCCAGAATCATCCAACAAGGATTTCTGGAGAACCAGGGAATTTATTGAACGTTTCAGGGATTTTGTAACCCTACTTTCAACTCTATTACGTCACATTATATAAAGAAGTTTGCTGTACATTCATTTCCATCTTCTTATCCACCACTGTGACAGACCTGGCGGGCCCACCGCTGTCTGTATTTACCTGTGACAGGTTGAGTGGCTATGGCTCAATTTGCAAAATGTCTGCCGTAATTTCCCCTCTAATTGGCCCGTTTTATTTATTTGTTGTTATGGTTTCCCCTGTCATGTCAGTGTGGGGGAACTGCGACGGGCATAAGAAGTGGCAGCAGCGCCAGAGTTAAAAGGAAAGCGATGGGTAGAGACGGTGGTTCGTCGGGATGTTTTCCTCGTCTGTCCAGGACAGGATAGAGCAGCACTAATTACAGCTGTAGCGACATTCTTCTCACGGCGTCGTTATCCTTCTCTCTCTGGGGAGGAACATGTGGCATGAGTATCTCTCTCTCTCTCTCGTCCGTCTCTTACTCAAGCCAACGTGGCCATGATCATCACCAGCATTTACTCATCTGTTTCTTCTTCCCTCTTTCTCTCCCTCTCTTGTTCAATTTCCCTTTTGCCTTTGTCTCTGCCCCTCTGTCTTCCTCTCCTCTTTTCAACTCTACTTTCTCCCCCGTTCCCCCTCTCTCTCTCTCTCTCTCTCCCTCCTCTCTCTCTCTCTCCTCTCTCTCTCTCTCTCTCTCTCTCTCTCTCTCTCCCGCTCTCTCTCTCCCGCTCTCTCTCTCTCCTCCCCCCCCTCTCTCTCTCTCTGTCTGCCTCTCTCTGTCTCTGCCTCTCTCTGTCTCTGCCTCTGCCTCTCTCTGTCTCTGCCTCTCGCTCTCTCGCTCTCTCCCTCTCGCTCTCTCTCTCCCTCTCTCGCTCTCTCTCTCCCTCTCTCTCCCTCTCTCCCTCTCGCTCTCTCTTTCTCTCTCTCTCCCTCTCTCCCGCTCTCTCTTTCTCTCTCTCTCTCTCTTTTCCTCTCTCTCTCTCTCTCTCTCTCTCTCTCTCTCTCTCTCTCTCTCTCTCTCTCTTCTCTCTCTCTCCCTCTCGCTCTCCCTCTCACTCTCTCTCTCTCCCTCTCGCTCTCTCTCTCCCTCTCTCTCCCTCTCTCTCTCTCTCTCGCTCTCTCTCTCTTTCTCTCTCTCTCGCTCTCCCTCTCGCTCTCTCTCTCTCTCTCTCTCTCTCCCTCTCTCTCTCTCTCCCTCCCTCCCCCCTGTCTTTTTAACAGACAAGCTAACGAGGAGTACCAGGTGCTGGCTAACTCCTGGCGCTACTCTTCAGCTTTCTGTAACAAACTCTTCTTCACCGTGGTGGACTATGATGAGGGGGCGGACGTCTTTCAGCAGGTAACCGTCTGGATCTACCCCAGTACCCCTCCCTCCAACCGTCCCCCTCTCCGTTCCCCCGCTCGCTCCCTCCATCCCCAAAGCCCTCATTTCCATGTTCATAGTTGCCTGTCAGCCTCGGCGTGGAGACACAGCATGCTAATTAGCACGCAGGTCACGTTTTAAAGGAGAGATGAATCATTGAAATAAGGTAAATGAATCAGAGGTGGCTGACAGGCTCTCTGCATGGTTTTATTTACCCACGGGGCTGTTTTAAGATCAGGCCACTTGGGGAGAGAGTTTGGGGTTTCACATCAGCTGAACATTGTTTTGGACGTGCCTCTGATTGTCCATTATATATATATATACGATAGTGTCGGATGACATTTAGTGAAGTACTCGCAAACACAAACGCTTATGTATCTTGCAATGGATGTATAGTCTTGATTTATTTAGATGAGCTCTCCTATCCAACCCACATACTGTACTCCTGACTCAGTCCATACACACCCTGCATACTGTACTCCTGACTCAGTCCATACACACCCTGCATACTGTTCTCCTGACTCAGTCCATACACACCCACATACTGTACTCCTGACTCAGTCCATACACACCCACATACTGTACTCCTGACTCAGTCCATGCACACCCTGCATACAGTACTCTGAAGGTATAATCCATATTATAAACGGAGTTTGTCGAGCCCTCAATTCTGATTGGCCGAAAGTGGTGGTATATCAGACCATATGTCACGGGTATTACTGTACTAATTACATTTGTAACCAGTTTATAATAGCGATAAGGCACCTCTGGGGTTTGTGGTATATGGCCAATATACCACGGCTAAGGGCTGTGTCCAGGCACTCTGCGTTGTGTGGCGCAGAGGAACCGTGGTATATTGTCCGTAGCAGCCACTGTCACTGCAGGCTGGCAGCTAGATAAACACCCGGGTGGGAGATTGATACGAGTCGGTTCTGCGCAACCAACCTCTTTCCCTGGGGTTGTCATTATTTTCCCAGGGTGCATCCATAGGTGGGCCGTGGGCGAAGCCCGTGTGGGCGTATGTGTGTGCATGTCACCGGGCTCTGGAGTTTCTTACAGTACATCACCGCCTGCTGTGTCACTCAGTGCAGACCTCGATACAGTGGGAAAACGTCCGCCCCAACACATAAATAACATATTCCACATCGCCATAGCAACTCAGCACCAGAGAAACCCATAATAGAACTTTGGTTTCTTATCACTAACAGTCGTTTGCATGACAATAAACAGATGTGAAGCTTCCAACCGCCCATTACCATAGCCAATGAGCAATTAATCTGGGTTAAATACTCACCCCTGAGGTACGCCTCACACTCTCCACTCGAGCAATTATGCGATTATGGGCCTCTAAGATTAAAAGGACATGTAATTAAATGCAGATCACTTTGTCTAGCTTTTCTTTTGTTATAATGGAGAGAGTGCTAATGTAGTACTCCTAATGGGCGAATCACCTCTACGCTCCAGGGAGGATGCGGTGGGCTCGTTTCACGCAATTAAGAGAAATAACCTCTGTAACGATCCTCACTTTGTTCTCTGTGAGTTTGGACTGGGGAGGAGGTGGGAATAGTCTGACTTTTTAGTTGATTTGAATTGCAGGAAGAGGGGTTTGAAAAGCAAACCGAGTGGAAAGAGAGAGACTGAGAAGCACACAGTGGAGAGGTATCGACACAAGTAGATAGAGATATATCTACGAGGGAAAGAGCAGTTCATTTTAGAGACAGAATCGGGCAAGACAGATACAGATTGAGGGAAAGATAGAGAGAGAAACAATTGAGAGAATACTTTTGAGAGAGAGGGAATATCGTTGAGCGGGAGAGAGAGAGGTTACTGTTAAAGAGAGGGAGGAGGCAGACACCTAACATAATAAGTACGCAGTGTGCATGCCTATCCATTCATTAGGCCTAATGGCCAGCCTGTGCAGAGGGAGAGTGTAGTAATTAGAGGTATGTTAGTGCCACCAGTGAGTTCTCTGCACCGTGCTCCTCCCTCCCTGGGTAGGTGGCCTCATGGCCAGTCACATCATGTGGTGGGGCCCCTGCTTGATCATAACACCACTGGGGAAAGGGAACTGTTTATAGGGGATGTTTTTGTAGGGGCAGTGGTATATATGCACACGTCATGTAATTGGGGTTCTCACCACTTCTCTTGATTCTCTCTCTGCCTTTTCCACCTATGTCCCTCCCTCCCTCCCTCCCTCCCTCCCTCCCTCCCTCCCTCCCTCCCTCCCTCTCTCTCTCTCTCTCCTCCCTACTGTATCTATCCCTCCCTCCCTCTCTCTCTCTCCTCCCTACTGTATCTATCCCTCCCTCCTTCCCTCTCTCTCTTCCTCCCTATTGTATCTATCCCTCCCTCCCTCTCTCGTCCTACCCACTGTATCTGTCCCCCTCCCCCTCTCTCTCCTCCTACCTACTATATCTGTCCCCCCCCTCCTCTCTCTCCTCCTACCTACTATATGTCCCCCTCCCTCTCTCTCTCCTCCTACCTACTCTGTCCCCCTCCCTCTCTCTCTCCTCTTACCTACTATATATGTCCCCCTCCCTCTCTCTCTCCTCCTACCTACTATATCTGTCCCCCTCCTCTCTCTCTCCCCCTACCTACTATATCTGTCCCCCTCCCCTCTCTCTCTCCTCCTACCTACTATATCTGTCCCCCTCCCTCTCTCTCTCTCTCCCTACCTACTATATCTGTCCCCCCCTCCTCTCTCTCCTCCTCTCCTCCTACCTACTATATCTGTCCCCCCTCCCTCTCTCTCTCCTCCTCCTACCTACTATATCTGTCCCCCTCCCTCTCTCTCTCCTCCTACCTACTATATCTGTCCCCCTCCCTCTCTCTCTCTCTACCTCCTCCCTTCTCTCTCTGTCCCCCTCCTCCCTCTCTCTCTCTCCTCTCCTACTATATCTGTCCCCCTTCCCTCTCTCTGTCTCCCTCCTCCTCCACTGAATATCTAACTCAGCCCCTATTCATGCTTTCCTCTCCTTTTCCTCCAGCGGATCTCTCCCTCCATCTCCCCTACCTACGTCTGTCTCCCTCTCTTTACTCTGTTCTCTCTCCCTTCTGTCTCTCTTTTCTTCAGCTTTCTCCTCTCTCTTTCTCTCTCTTTTTCTCAATCTCAACATTTTCAAAACTCTCTCTCTCTTCTCACTTTTTATTTATTTATTTATTTCTCTCTCTCTCTCCCCATCTCTCTCTCTCTGTCTCTCTCTCTCTGTCTCTCTCTCTCTCTCTCTCTGTCTCTCTCTCCCTCCGAAACCTCCCTCCCTCCCTCCAGCTGAATATGAACTCAGCCCCTACCTTCATGCACTTCCCAGCTAAGGGGAAGCCTAAGAGGGCAGACACCTTTGACCTCCAGCGGATCGGCTTTGCCTCGGAGCAGCTGGCCAAGTGGATCGCAGACCGCACCGACGTACAGGTGAGAATTCCCCCTTTAACATAATACACCTGTGATGATTGTACAGGTGACATTAGACCCGGGTTCAAATAGTATCTGTTTTCTGTCAGCTGCGCTTGATCGGGCTTGCCTGGAGCAATGGAGCTAATGGAATTGTCCCAAAAGTGCAAAAGCCACCAATTTAGCAAGCTCAATCGAACGTTCAACATATTTGAAAGACAAAACAAATACTCTTTAAACCCAGGCCTGCCTATCACATTTTTATTTATTTATTTATTTTAAACTAACCCCCCCTTTTCTCCCCATTTTCGTGGTATCCAACTGTTAGTAGTTACTATCTTGTCTCATCGCTACAACTCACGTACGGGCTCGGGAGCCCTGAAAACACAATGACCAGCTAATGGCTCGAAATGTCATGCATCCTCCAACCTTTTATACAGCCCTGAAAACACAATGACCAGCAACCAATGCTTTCTGCCCACTGCTTCTGAGAATTCAACCTTTATACAGCAACACAGTGCGCATCCAACCCAGAAGCTCTTTTTATAGCCGCACCAGTGTCGGAGGAAAACAGTCATCTCTCCCCTCCCCGCACCCATGTGTCGGAGGAAACCCCGCCTTTACAGTGCACCTGGCCAGCTAATGGCCTGGTATCCAATGCATGCCCACTGCTCTCTGAGAATTCCCTTTTATGCCCGCCACAGGAATGTTGCTATCCAATGCTTTCTGTATGAGAATTCAACCTTTTACCCCTGAAAACACAATGACCAGGATGTGCTAAATGCCCTCCTCTAACAACCGGACACAATGACCAGCTAATGGCTGGGTATCCAATGCTTTCTGTGGCCCACTGCTCTCTGAGAATTCAACCTTTTATACAGCCCTGAAAACACAATGACCAGCTAATGGCTGTGGTATCCAATGCTTTCTGTATGGCCCACTGTCTCAGAGAATTCATAACCCAGGGTCTCTGGTGGCACAGCTAGCACTGCGAAAACACAATGACAGTGGCTGTGGTATCCAATGCTTTCTGTATGGCCCACTGCTCTCTGAGACCCTTTATAAGCCTGACCAGCTATTTGCTATCCAATGCTTTCTGTTGGCCCACAAAGTCAACCTTTTATACAGCAAAACACAATGACTAATTTATCCAATGCTTTCTGTATGGCCCAACAGACAACCTTTTATACAGCCCTGAAAACATACCAGCTAATGGCTGTGGTATCCAATGCTTTCTGCAGCCAACTCTGTCTGAGAATTCAAACATGAAAACAATGACCAGCTAATGGCTGTGGTATCCAATTTTCTGTATGGCCCACTGCTCTCTGAGAATTCAACCTGCCCTCCGAAACACAATGACCAACATACAGCCTTTTAAAAACACACCATCATCCAATGTTTCAGATCCATCTTAGAGATGCAAGAAGGACAAGATCACTTTGAGCACAACCTTTTATACAGCCCCGAAAACACAATGACCAGCTAATGGCTGTGGTATCCAATGCTTTCTGTATGGCCCACTGCTCTCTGAGAATTCAACCTTTTATACAGCCCCGAAAACACAATGACCAGCTAATGGCTGTGGTATCCAATGCTTTCTGTATGGCCCACTGCTCTCTGAGAATTCAACCTTTTATACAGCCCTGAAAACACAATGACCAGCTAATGGCTGTGGTATCCAATGCTTTCTGTACTGCTCTCTGAGAATTCAACCTTTTATGCTCACAATGACCAGAATCCAATCAACCTTTTTTTATACAGCCCTGAAAACACAATGACCAGCTAATGGCTGTGGTATCCAATGCTTTCTGTATGGCCCACTGCTCTCTGAGAATTCAACCTTTTATACAGCCCTGAAAACACAATGACCAGCTAATGGCTGTGGTATCCAATGCTTTCTGTATGGCCCACTGCTCTCTGAGAATTCAACCTTTTATACAGCCCTGAAAACACAATGACCAGCTAATGGCTTTATCCAAAACTGCTCTCTGAGAATTCAAAAACACAATGACCAGCTAATGTTAGAAACTATTATCCTTTCTGTATGGCCCACTGCTCTCTGAGAATTCAACCTTTTAAAAGCCCTCACAATCCACCAGTCGCCCGTTAATCCTTTGGATTCTCCGTCGTCCTGCGGATTTGAAAAGCGGCGGTTGACAGTGGACAGAATGCGACTGGTTCACTTTATAATGTTTCATTGTCACATACACTGTATAGGTCCAGTGAAATGTGTTGTTTTACAGGGTGGTGCAACGCCCCTGGAGCATATTAGGGTTAAGTGCCTTGCTCAGGGGCGCATCGACAGATTTTTCACCTTGTCGGCTTGTGTATTCGAACCAGCAACCTTTCGGTTACTGGCCCAATGCTCTAACGCGTGCACACACTCTCCCTCTCGGTTCCACAAGCAGACTGAATTATGGGATATGTGGTTCCCTTCATTTGAGCTAATCCACTAGCATTAGAAGGCAAGGCCGGCGATCGACCAACAAGACGACTCAGATCTGGGTTGTGTTCAAACTGAAGATAAAAAAACAGACTGAAACAGTGAGGGGACTACCTGAACTTGTCCAATATGAAAGGCTCATTATCGTTTTCTGTTTCCCAAACGTTTTTCAACAGTATGTCCTAATGAATACAACCCTGGCCTACTAAAGCTCCACATGTAGATCTCTTTGTTTGAATGGGAATGTGACGTATCTTTTCATTACTGAGGGTATGCTCTTCCCCAGTAATATCATATTATTATACTTGCTATGCCTCTATTGTAGCCTTCAACCTAATGCCACACTGTGCCCAAATCACATCTCACTGACAGGAACCCTTGTGTTATTCAACTAGGTGTAATTACATTGTACTGAGCTATATCATTCTAAAATAGTTTTCTTTGATCAGATGAAAACTAACCGTCTCCCTCCCTCTACCTCACCTCCTTTCACTGGGTCTCCCCCCCTCTACCCCCTCCCCCCTCCCCCGCTCTCTCCCTACTCCTCTCTCCCCCCTCCTCTCCTCCTCTCCCTCCCCTCCTCTCCTCCCGCCCCCTCCTCTCCTCCTCTCTCCCTCCCTACCCCTCTCTCCCCCTCCTCCTCCTCTCCTCTCCCCCTCCTCTCCTTCCCTCCCCCTCTCTCCTCCCCCTCTCTCCTCCTCCTCCTCCTCCTCCTCCTCCTCCTCCTCTCCTCTCCTCCCTCCCCTCTTCTCCCCCTCCTCCTCCTCTCCTTCCCTCCCCCACCTCCTCCTCTCCTCTTCCAGATCCGTGTATTCCGTCCCCCTAACTACTCTGGCACCATAGCCTTGGCCCTGCTGGTGTCCCTGGTAGGAGGACTGCTCTACCTCCGCAGGAACAACCTGGAATTCATCTATAACAAGACTGGCTGGGCCATGGCCGCGCTGGTGAGAGAGGAGTACACCCACACCCCAGGGAGCACACCCACACCCCACCCCAGGCTAAGATATATAAGGTCCATACAGGTCTAAGGATCTTCATCAGATCACCCTGTTGCAGGAAGTGTAAAACTTCCAGTGTATTTGAGGTTTAAAAAGGCTTCTGAAGTTTGTAATTTCCACTTTCAAATCTCAGACTTGATTTCCCTCGTGAAAAATGTTTCAACCCCCTACAAAAATGTCCATTAATTATAGTCCACTAAATAATTCAAACAGGCTCAAGTTAAGATCCTACGTCTGTATGTGAAACAATATAATGTCAATTCTGCATTTCTTCAGTATTTTTGTGAACTACAACCAATGAGCGCGATCCAGCATGCTGGTCCGTCTTCATCAACAGCAATGCTCTGACTGATAGTGAGGGCAGTACGAGGCAGAGTGGACGAGTGTCCTATGTGTAGACAGAGAGGGCTGTTATCCCATATGTTAAGAGACAGGGAGAAGGCTGAGGAAGCCACAGAGAGTATTGATCGTAAAGGGAGCAGCGGCCAAGTCACGGAGGTCAGGTTCAATGTGGGTTTTACCTCTCCTCTGCTCTGTTGGAGTGGAGAGATGGATCCATGTGGGTGTGCAGCCTCTCTCTGTCTCTAACTCTCTCTCTCTCTCTCTCTCTCTCTCTCTGTCTCTAACTCTGTCTCTCTCTCTGTCTTTAACTCTGTCTCTCTCTCTCTCTCTCTCTCTCTCTCTCTCTGTGTGACTGTGAAGAAATAGCAGCAGGAGTGTTGATGAGTGTAGCGTCATTTCTACCTTTTGGTTCTGTAACTTTTAAACTTTTTTTTCTCTCTCTCTCTCTCTGTCTGTCTCTCTGTCTGTCTGTCTCTCTGTCTGTCTCTCTGTCTGTCTCTGTCTGTCTCTCGGTCTGTCTCTCTCTGTCTGTCTCCTCTGTCTGTCTGTCCGTCCGTCTCTCTCCCTCCCTCTCCCTCTCTCCCCATCCCTCTCTCTCTCTCCCTCTTTCCCTCTCTCTCTCTCTCTCTCTTCCTCTCT
Organism: Oncorhynchus nerka; assembly: GCF_034236695.1. Lineage (NCBI taxonomy): Eukaryota > Metazoa > Chordata > Actinopteri > Salmoniformes > Salmonidae > Oncorhynchus > Oncorhynchus nerka. Next base: position 21,561,931 of record NC_088413.1, on the reverse strand, counting down.
CCCTCCCTCCCTCAGTGTGTGGTGTTTGCCATGACATCAGGCCAGATGTGGAACCACATCCGCGGCCCACCTTACGCACACAAGAACCCCCAGAACGGCCAAGTGGTGAGTATGTCCACCTCTACATCCACTCCTGATTGATGTTTTTCTGGGGCTGTAAACACTGAGTGGACAAAACATTAGGAACACCTGCTGTTTCCATGACATGGACTGACCAGGTGAATCCAGGTGAAAGCTATGATCCATTGATGATGACACTTGTTAAATCCACTTCAATCAGTGTAGATGAAGGGGAGGAGGCAGGTTAAAGATGGATTTCTGAGCCTTGAGGCAATTGAGACATGGATTGTGTATGTGTGTCATTCAGAGGGTGAATGGGCAAGACAACAGATTTAAGTGCCTTTGAACGGGGTATGGTAGTAGGTGCTGGGCGCAGCGGTTTGTGTCACGAACTGCAATGCTACTGGGTTTTAAAACCTCAACAGTTTCCCGTATGTACCAAGACTGGTCCACCACCCAAAGGACATCCAGACAACTTGACACAAATGTGGGAAGCCTTGGAGTCAACATGGACCAACATCCCTGTGGAACGCTTTCAACACCTTGTAGAGTCCATGTTCTGAAGAACTGAGGCTGTTCTGAGGGTGAAAGTGGGTTCAACTCAATATTAGGAAGGTGTTCTTAATGTTTTGTACACTCAATGTTGGCTATTGGCTTTTCACTCTTTCCCTCTCCTCTCATCCCTCCTCTCATCCCCCTCTTCTGTGTACGTCTCCACGTCTAGAAATGAAGCGATGGGACACGCTGACTTGTTTTCCCCAGTGAAAGACGAGATAGAGACGTCTCTCATTGAGCCCCATGTGTGAATTCAAGTTGAAACTTTCTGAGTGTCAGACCTGACCTCAACGACACCGTAACCCGGTACAGTCACTGAATTAGCCACAGTCTTTTCAATTAGCACCTCAATAACCTAGAGGATAATAGGCTTTCACACTGTGGTGAAATCCTTAACACTGTTCCACTGGAGCAAAAAGTGTTGAGACTTGGTCAGAATGAGTCACACACACACACACACACACACACACACACACACACACACACACACACACGTGTCATAGGTGGAGAAATGTAAATAAAGCCCTATACCATAAGCACTGTCAGACAGGTGGTAACCACAAGGTTGTTATGTCTGATCTGAGTACTGTTCTTATTGCTCTTACTCTTGATCTCCAGTCTGTAGTGCTCTCGTCTATACTGGTCTCAGATCAGTGTTAAAGCCATCTATGGCGCTCTAAGCCCCACCCTGGAGAAGGGTTTCTGGGGATGGGGGGGTTTGTAAAAGACCCCACCTGGAGGTGTGTGTGTGTGTGTGTGTGTGTGTGTGTGTGTGTGTGTGTGTGTGTGTGTGTGTGTGTGTGTGTGAGCAGCCAGCTGGGAGTCACAGTGGCTTTATGTCAGTCCAAAGACACGTCAGGGTTGCTGTGTCCCAGACACTCAGACGGTTGTATGTCGACGTGTCCCGTCTGGACGATTACGAGGAGACTCGGCTAGGAAATACAGTTTATGAGGGGGAGAAGGCCATGACTCAGACACACACACACTTCCACACGGACAGACACACACGCACTCCCACACGGACAGACACACACACACTCCCACACGGACAGACACACACACACTCCCACACAGACAGACACACACACACGGACAGACACACACAGACACAGACAGACACACACACACTCCCACACAGACAGACACACACACACACACCCACACGGACAGACACACACACACTCCCACACGGACAGACACACACACACTCCCACACAGACAGACACACACACACACTCCCACACGGACAGACACACACGCACTCCCACACAGACAGACACACACACACTCCCACACGGACAGACACACACGCACTCCCACACGGACAGACACACACACACTCCCACACGGACAGACACTCACACACTCCCACTCACACACACACAGGGACAGACAGACAGACACACACACACACAGACAGGGACAGACACACACACACACGGACAGACACAGACAGGGACAGACACACACACACTCCCACACGGACAGACACACAGACAGGGACAGACACACACACACTCCCACACGGACAGACACACACACACTCCCACTCCACACGGACAGACACACACGCACTCCCACACGGACAGACACACACGCACTCCCACACGGACAGACACACACGGACAGACTCCCACACGGACAGACACACACACACTCCCACACGGACAGACACACACACACTCCCACACGGACAGACACACACACTCCCACACGGACAGACACACACACACTCCCACACGGACAGACACACACACACACACGGACAGGGACAGACACACACACACTCCCACACAGACAGACACACACACTCCCACACGGACAGACACACACACACACCACACGGGCAGACACACACACACACTCCACACGGACAGACACACACAGACACACACACACACTCCCACACGGACAGACACACACACACTCCCACACGGACAGACACACACACTCCCACACGGACAGACACACACACACTCCCACACGGACAGACACACACACACTCCCACACGACAGACACACACACACTCCCACACGGACAGACACACACACACTCCCACACGGACAGACACACACACACTCCCACACGGACAGACACACACGCACTCCCACACAGACAGACACACACACACTCCCACACGACAGACACACACACACTCCCACACGGACAGACACACACGCACTCCCACACAGACAGACACACACACACACTCCCACACGGACAGACACACACGCACTCCCACACGGACAGACACACACACACTCCCACACGGACAGACACACACACACTCCCACACGGACAGACACACACACACAGACAGGGACAGACACACAGACAGGGACAGACACACACACACACAGACAGGGACAGACACACACACACTCCCACACGGACAGACACACAGACAGGGACAGACACACACACACTCCCACACGGACAGACACACACACACACACTCCCACACGGACAGACACACACGCACTCCCACACGGACAGACACACACGCACTCCCACACGGACAGACACACACGCACTCCCACACGGACAGACACACACGCACTCCCACACGGACAGACACACACACACTCCCACACGGACAGACACACACACACTCCCACACGGACAGACACACACACACTCCCACACGGACAGACACACACACACACTCCCACACGGACAGACACACACACACACTCCCACACGGACAGACACACACACACACGGACAGACACACACACACTCCCACACAGACAGACACACACACACTCCCACACACACACACTCCCACACGGGCAGACACACACACACTCCCACACGGACAGACACACACACACACTCCCACACGGACAGACACACACACACTCCCACACGGACAGACACACACACACTCCCACACGGACAGACACACACACACTCCCACACGGACAGACACACACACACTCCCACACGGACAGACACACACACACTCCCACACGGACAGACACACACACACTCCCACACGGACAGACACACACGCAGACAGGGACAAGTAAAAACATGTTGTTTGACTCTTTAGATCCAGTTTGATATGTTAGTTCTAAGATATATATATAAATACTTTTTTTTTTTTGTCTGTCATAGTTGAAGTGTACCTATGATGAAAATTACAGGGCTCTCTCATATTTTTAAGTGGGAGAACTTGCACAATTGGTGGTTGACTAAATACTTTTTTGCCCCACTGTATATATAAAATATCTGTTTCTCCCAACAGTCAGAAAAGCAATATAGCATTAGGTGGTGGAATAGATGGATGTAACATTGGAATGGCACATTAAGAGATGGACAGACAGATCGATAAATATTTTTTCTTCTCCTGTAGTCGGTTTTCTGAGAAAGAGAGGGAGAGCTTGACACACAGTTAGAGGATTAGAAGAAAAATAGGTTCTCCTCTTGAAGAGTCGGTTTTCAGACAGACAGACAGACAGACAGACAGACAGACAGACAGACAGACAGACAGATCAGAATGAAAGGAGCATTGTGGGATGACAATTAAGAGGAAGAGATAATTACTAATGGGCTAAAAATTGTTAAACGACACATTATGTGTCATTTGTGGGGTGTGAACAGAGTGAGAAGATGGTGGACTATATCAGAGAGAGGCTGTAGGGTGGGTTGGTTCTTCTGTCCTTGTGGGGAATATAGGTCCAAAATTTGAAATTGTGTTTTTTACATTGGATAAAAGTATAGACTAGACAATGGAATATCATACACTGCAGTTGAGGGACAATGGGAAAGTAATTCTGCTTTGAAAGTTGTTAAACTTGTAACCTCACTTTTGAGAAAATGGCCCTTGAATGTTTTGGTACCTAGTGGAGAGCTCTTCTTTGTCCATGCTGATTCTGCATGGTTCACACCCTCTTTAAGCTTTAGCCCCACTCATCTCTTTAAAGATTCACATGTGCGGTCATGTGGCAAACACACGCTATATCTATTCAAATCTATGTTTATTTGTCACAAGCACAGGATACAGACGGTGGAAACAGGACAGTTGTAGTACTTGCATAGTAGCAATATCAAAAACACAAAGTGTCCAGATAAAAAATATTTGATAAATATTTTCTCGTTATTAGATGATGCTCACCTGACACACTTGTCTAAATTGATGGGTCATGTGAAGGAAATGCTATAACCAACCCCCAGCCACATCTAGCTAAGTGGATGGATCACTATTGTCTGGACATGCAACACATGTTCATGAAATACAATAGGTGGCCGTAATCACTCCCACACACCTGGCTAGTTTGATGGGTCATGTAATACTCCGGCCGAAGTGGAGTCTTTTGTTTAGACATGAAGCTAGCTAGCTAAACAATGAACCGGCATAACCTCAACTAATACTGCTACCAATACAAACATTGTCATAGCTGTAGTATGAATCTGCGGGTATCTAAAGCTAACAAATTAGTATCAATGTTAACTAGCTAACGTTAGGCTATAACTAGCAATGCAAATTGATTTCTGATTCAAATAATATTACACAGATCATACACGCAACGTTAGCTAGCGAGCCAGCAAGCTAACGTTGGCTAGCTACCGAACAGTATGCTTTAACTTGCAATAAAAAATGACTTCCTGACAAAATTAGAAACGCAGATCTGGAAAATGTCGCTAGACTTTTACCCGTATCCATGGATGAACGCTTCAGGGCAGATTGGAACCATTTAACGTTTTGTTTGTAGCTACATCTTGTTTGGCCAGCGTTGTGTCAAGTCACTCGGTTCACATTGACCGTGGCGTGTGCAGAAAGTAGCCCATCACTCCTACTGATCTGTCGATAGCGCCTGCTACATTCAGGGCATCAAATGTTGAGAAAAGTAGTTCTCGATGGCTAACGGCACAGTAGAAAGGACTGTCAACACATACTATTACAGCTCACGTTATAGACAGAAGCGGCTACATGGCAAACCAATCCAAACTCATCTCCTGGCATGTCCAGGCCATCCATTATCTCAGCCAATCATGGCTTGTGGGAAGGTTCCTGACTTTTTCCGTGGCTAAACCAACTAGGCTCCTAATGTAACAATTTGATTTGTATTTATGAACAGAGAACAGATATCACTAAGGTTCTGTCTAGCAACAGAGATGCATTGGCTGTTCAAATGTGTGGGAGGAAACTCGGCATAGGAGAAAGGGTTAAATATCAGTGCTTGTGTGAATGTCTTTTGTCTTACTCAGCTGTATCGACCCAATGGGTGAATAAACTTGGTTTGAGCTTTATGAAGCGTCCGTGAGTTTTAATAGGTTCATTTAGAACCTAACAGGTGTTAGGTTTAGTGTTAGGTTTAGGGGTGAGGGAAAATAGGATTTTGAATGGAAATCAATTTTAGGTTTCCACGAGCATAGAAGAACAAAAGTGTGTGTGTGTGTTTTTTATCAGCGTCTGCAGTTCCAACAGATTTTTCAGACTACAAAGGGAAGCCAACCAAACCCTAAGCATCTGTTGTTGTTACTGTGCTTATTTACTGGGAAAATATTATTGTTGTCGAAAGGCAACCAAAAACTAAAAATAGTACTCTCAAACTACAGGGTGTTTTTCCAGAAAGATTTCCCGGTCATCATTTATAGTTGTGCATCAGAGTGTGAAATAAAAAAAACAGAGAGAAAAACATTTAGTGGCGAGGGAGGAGAGAAGAAACGGTGCCTTGATTTCCAAACTAAAAGCTACATTTGCATGAAATGATCCTCTTGTCAGACTACTGCCTTTCTGCATTTTCTTCCCCCTCTTTCTCTCCTCCCTCCTACTTCTGGCCCATCCAATCTTCTCTCCCTTATCACCCTCTCCCTTCATCTCTGGCCGGGCTCTAAACCCTTTGGAGAGACAGAGAATGAGAGGGAGGGAGACCAGGGTTGTTTGGGTAGTAAAAGCGACTGATGCGGTTGGCCAGTCGGTTCAGACTGTGCAGAAAAGTTCATGGGCGACTGGAGCTGTTTGACGACACAGAGAAGAGAGAGAGTGAGAGAAGAAAGAGGGAGAGAGAGAAGAGAGAGAGAGTGAGAGAAGAAAGAGGGAGAGAGAAGAGAGAGAATAGAGAGAGCCCATTCAGATAACCCACAAATGAGACCTCTTACAATCCTGTCTGCTTTTCTCTGTTTCCCTCTCTTACTATCCCCCCTTCTCTCGCTCTCTTTTACCTCTCGCTCTTTCTCTCACCTCCCCTCTCTTTCTCTCCCCTCCCCCTCTCTTTCTCTCCCCTCCCCCTCTCTTTCTCTCACCTCCCCCTCTCTTTCTCTCACCTCCCCCCTCTCTTTCTCTCACCTCCCCCTCTCTTTCTCTCACCTCCCCCTCTCTTTCTCTCCCTCCCCCTCTCTTTCTCTCACCTCCCCCTCCCCCTTTTTCTCTCACCCCCCCCCTTTCTCTCCCCCTCCCTTCTCTCCCTCCCCCTCTCTTTCTCTCACCTCCCCCTCCCTTTCTCTCCCTCCCCTCTCTTTCTCTCACCTCCCCCTCCCTTTCTCTCCCTCCCCCTCCTTTCTCTCACCTCCCCCTCCCTTTCTCTCACCTCCCCCTCCCTTTCTCTCACCTCCCCCTCTTTTCTCTCCCCCTCCCTCTCACCTCCCCCTCTTTCTCTCACCTCCCCCTCCTTTCTCTCCCCCCCCTCTCTTTCTCTCACCTCCCCCCCTTTTTCTCTCCCCTCCTCCCCCTCTCTCTTCTCTCACCTCCCCCTCCTTTCTCTCCCCTCCCCCTCCTCTTTCTCTCACCTCCCCCTCCCTTTCTCTCCCTCCCCTCCTTTCTCTCACCTCCCCTCTCTTTCTCTCACCTCCCCCTCCCTTTCTCTCCCCTCCCCTCTCTTTCTCTCACCCCCTCCTTTCTCCCCTCCCCTCTCTTTCTCTCACCTCCCCCTCCCTTTCTCTCCCCTCCCCCTCTCTTTCTCTCACCTCCCCTCCCTCCTTTCTCTCCCCTCCCTTTCCTCTCCCCTCTCTTTCTCTCACCTCCCCTCTCTTTCTCTCACCTCCCCTCTCTTTCTCTCACCTCCCCCTCCCTTTCTCTCACCTCCCCCTCCTTTCTCTCACCTCCCCTCCCTTTCTCTCACCTCCCCTCTCTTTCTCTCACCTCCCCCTCTCTCTTTCTCTCTCCCTCTCTCTCCCCTACTCTCTCTCTCTCCTACTCTCTCTCTCTCTACTCTCTCTCTTACCATCTCTCTCTTAACATCTATCTATCTCTCTCTATCTGAACAGAAAGGTACACCACAAACCAGGCTGGTCTGTATCCGTACAGCCCTCTCTGCCCACAGTCATTTTTTGTTGTATTTTTGTCTGCAGGCAGTTGGCTACCAGACAGGATAATAACATTATAAAAAATGGCCCAATCCTGGAGGAGTATATTGAAATAATTTGTCAATTGATGAATGGGAACCAAACAGGACTAAACTAGATGAAATTGTATCTGCTCGGTGCCCAATAACTGCTCTTGAGGATCCCGGATAATGAGAGATGTTGGTGACTAAACAAAGGCCATTTGTTAGTCTATGAGCAGTTTGAGATCCTCCAGGAAGTGACTTCGCAGACTCAGTGCTGCCCTCTCTCATTGAGGAACTCCAGTTGAAGGCCACCCAGGGTTCTGCAGGCTACCATTTAGTAAATCACTTATCCTTATAACTTCTTCTATGTACGATTTTAAAATATACCAGGACATACATCTAGTATATTATAAGCAATTAGAGGTACCATGAATGCCTTCTAAAATCATTTTTATTTACAGGAAGATTGACCAGACAGACCACCATTTTCTGTTCACTATAATACTGGGGCCTGTTTTCTGCTAACAATTCCTGCAGTATCGCGGCCAGCCTTGAACTTCCTTGGCTTCAATGAGAGGGCGCAGTCGTTCTCTCTTGGGTCAAAAGGAGATCTCCAACTGCCGTTCAAGAGAACCAATTTCGCATCCAGGAACTTAAACTGTGGCATTAGATTGAGCCAAAATGGCTGAAGCACTCAGTGACTAGCCTTTCGCTCCAAAATGGTGTACCCAAGCAGTTCCAGAGGGGGATGCTCGAAGTAGACGTTGTCACTGATCTAGGATCAGATTATATTAACCCCAATCTGAACCTTAACTGAGGGAACCGAAACAAAATCTGACCCCGTATCTGTGGTTTGGTGGAACTTCAGCTCAGCAGCCTAACAGACAGTCAGAAAAGGATGTTCAGAGCCCTGAGGACCTTCTTCTGTTGACCCCTTAGAAATATGTTTTACTTCAACGTTTCATCTGGGTGTTTTAGAGACTGGATCCATCTGTGAAAGCGAGACGCTGGGGCGGCTATCTCCTCTGCCTACACATTAGCCACGCCTCACATCCCTTTCCCATATCATCCCAACCCATTACTTCATTAAGTTTGGCTGCAACCTCCTCCGCCCTGCTTCCCAAAGACACGACTCAAGTATATATAAATCTCATCTTTTTTTCATAATCCGAGCAGACCGTTGTCACTTTTATTGCATCTTAGCAAATATTTAGGTTTTCTCCCGGAGATGTTCGTGGGGGGGAGTGAGTCTATATTAAGTGAATTGAACTGTGAACCAAAGCATGAAACACATATTTGTATTTTGGGCCCTTTTCCAGGATGCTTAGCTCTCCATTCCAAGGGACTGGAGCATTAAAAATGAATCTTTGTGGCGAACGAGCGCCTTAATTAAGAATGGGGAGACCTAGGAGGGATGGAGGAGAAAAACAAGCTGAAAAACAAACGCTGATTAACTGTGAATGAATCACTTTGATGGAAAACGTTTCCTTACGGGGACCGGCAGTAGAAAACAACTAAAGGCTCGCCGGGAGCAAGAGGTTTATTATTTATGCAGCTTCTTTTAAAAATTCTAAATAGGTGATTTTTTTTCCTAAATATTTATTTTTATGTGTGCTAGTGCTGGGCTGGAGCAAAACCCCTTCACACCCACCAGCTTCCCAGCCCAGAGAGGAGCCTTTTCTACTGTCTGGCACCAATGTTTTTTTACTGAGGTCTGAAGTAGATGATCAAAAGTGCTTCTCTATCGACAGTGGTTGCTAGGGCGGGAGAAAAATCTCCTTAGCAACCCCTCCACCTGTCAATCATTCCCGGGAACTCTCAACACAATTGGCTATCGTCTTCCCCCGTTCACCTTAATGGACTTTAACCCACTGGCTCCGTGTCTGTATCCATCTACCCACCCCTCTGTGGTCGCATCACTCTCTCCCAGGCCATCTGTCTCCGAGCCCAGAGATTGAATCAATAGGGCTGCATGTGTCAGCGGTATTGCTATATTGAATTTATGTGAGGTTCTTATTGAAATATTATAATGTGGCTGTATGAATTCCAGGCCTCCTGCTCAGCATACAGGGGCGCTGGCAGAATACAGTGTAACATTTTATGGCCCGGCTAATATTGGCCCCGGGAAAATCTCAGGGTTATGTGGACAATGACTTATGAGGGTAGCGAGGACTCTCTGGGACTTTAACGCCACGTTTGAGACGTGCAGCGCTAGTGTCCTTATTGTAGTGTGTGTGTGTGTGTGTGTGTGTGTGTGTGCGTGTGTCTGTGATGTTTCAGGCGATATATTATATGATTATTGTGGTAGTGGTGATGATGATAACAGTGATGATGACAGTGAGGATGGTGATCTGGCATTGGTAATAGTGACATTACGATGGTTGATGATAAGAATGTGGAAGGTTGACAACATTTCCAGATACCTTAGGATAGGACAGACAGACTATTTAGGTATTTTCACTGACAGACAGAGACAGACAGGAATCCAAACGTACTCCATTCATCTGAACTGTGTTTCTCTTTCTCTCTCTCTGTTTCTCTCTCTCTGTTTCTCTCTCTCTGCCTGTCTCTGTCTATTTCTGCCTCTCTGTCTCGGCCTCTCTATCTCTGTCTCTGCCTCTCTCTCTATCTCTGCCTCTCTCTCTGTCTCTGCCTCTCTCTCTGTCTCTGCCTCTCTCTCTGTCTCTGCCTCTCTCTCAATTCAATTCAATTCAATTCAAGGGCTTTATTGGCATGGGAAACGTGTTAACATTGCCAAAGCAAGTGAGGTAGATAATATATAAAGCGAATATATAAAGTGAAATAAACAATAAAAATTAACAGTAAACATTACACATACAGAAGTTTCAAAACAATAAAGACATTACAAATGTCATATTATATATATACAGTGTTTTAAAAATGTACAAATGGTTAAGGTATAAAAGGGAAAATAAATTAGCATAAATATGGGTTGTATTTACAATGGTGTTTGTTCTTCACTGGTTGCCCTTTTCTCGTGGCAACAGGTCACAAATCTTGCTGCTGTGATGGCACACTGTGGAATTTCACCCAGTAGATATGGGAGTTTATCAAAATTGGGTTTGTTTTCGAATTCTTTGTGGATCTGTGTAATCTGAGGGAAATATGTCTCTCTAATATGGTCATACATTGGGCAGGAGGTTAGGAAGTGCAGCTCAGTTTCCACCTCATTTTGTGGGCAGTGAGCACATAGCCTGTCTTCTCTTGAGAGCCATGTCTGCCTACGGCGGCCTTTCTCAATAGCAAGGCTATGCTCACTGAGTCTGTACATAGTCAAAGCTTTCCTTAATTTTGGGTCAGTCACAGTGGTCAGGTATTCTGCCGCTGTGTACTCTCTGTGTAGGGCCAAATAGCATTCTAGTTTGCTCAGTTTTTTTGTAAATTTTTTCCAATGTGTAAAGTAATTATCTTTTTGTTTTCTCATGATTTAGTTGGGTCTAATTGTGCTTATGTCCTGGGGCTCTGTGGGGTGTGTTTGTGAACAGAGCCCCAGGACCAGCTTGCTTAGGGGACTCTTCTCCAGGTTCATCTCTCTGTAGGTGATGGCTTTGTTATGGAAGGTTTGGGAATCGCTTCCTTTCAGGTGGTTATAGTATTTAACGGCTCTTTTCTGGATTTTGATAATTAGTGGGTATCGGCCTAATTCTGCTCTGCATGCATTATTTGGTGTTTTACGTTGTACACGGAGGATATTTTTGCAGAATTCTGCGTGCAGAGTCTCAATATGGTGTTTGTCCCATTTTGTGAAGTCTTGGTTGGTGAGCGGACCCCAGACCTCACAACCATAGAGGGCAATGGGCTCTATGACTGATTCAAGTATTTTTAGCCAAATCCTAATTGGTATGTTGAAATTTATGTTCCTTTTGATGGCATAGAATGCCCTCCTTGACTTGTCTCTCAGATTGTTCACAGCTTTGTGGAAGTTACCTGTGGCGCTGATGTTTAGGCCAAGGTATGTATAGTTTTTTGTGTGCTCTAGGGCAACAGTGTCTAGATGGAATTTGTATTTGTGGTCCTGGTGACTGGACCTTTTTTGGAACACCATTATTTTGATCTTACTGAGATTTACTGTCAGGGCCCAGGTCTGACCGAATCTGTGCATAAGGTCTAGGTGCTGCTGTAGGCCCTCCTTGGTTGGTGACAGAAGCACCAGATCATCAGCAAACTGCAGACATTTGACTTCGGATTCTAGTAGGGTGAGGCCGGGTGCTGCAGACTTTTCTAGTGCCCGCGCCAATTCGTTAATATATATGTTGAAGAGGGTGGGGCTTAAGCTGCATCCCTGTATCACCCCACGACCCTGTGTGAAGAAATGTGTGTGTTTTTGCCAATTTTAACCGCACACTTGTTGTTTGTGTACATGGATTTTATAATGTCGTATGTTTTACCCCCAACACCACTTTCCATCAGTTTGTATAGCAGACCCTCATGCCAAATTGAGCCGAAGGCTTTTTGAAATCAGCAAAGCATGAGAAGACTTTGCCTTTGTTTTGGTTTGTTTGGTTGTCAATTAGGGTGTGCAGGGTGAATACATGGTCTGTTGTACGGTAATTTGGTAAAAAGCCAATTTGACATTTGCTCAGTACATTGTTTTCTTTGAGGAAATGTACGAGTCTGCTGTTAATGATAATGCAGAGGATTTTCCCAAGGTTACTGTTGACGCATATTCCACGGTAGTTATTGGGGTCAAATTTGTCTCAGTCCTTGGTTCCAAATATTGGGGAAGATGCCAGAGCTAAGGATGATGTTAAAGAGTTTTAGTATAGCCAATTGGAATTTGTTGTCTGTATGTTTGATCATTTCATTGAGGATACCATCAACACCACAGGCCTTTTTGGGTTGGAGGGTTTTTATTTTGTCCTGTAACTCAGTATGTAATTGGAGAATCCAGTGGGTTCTGGTAGTCTTTAATAGTTGATTCTAAGATCTGTATTTGATCATGTATATGTATATGTTTTTGCTCTTTATTCTTTGTTATAGAGCCAAACAGATTGGAGAAGTGGTTTACCCATACATCTCCATTTTGGATAGATAATTCTTTGTGTTGTTGTTTGTTTAGTGTTTTCCAATTTTCACAGAAGTGGTTAGAGTTTATGGATTCTTCAATTACATTGAACTGATTTCTGACATGCTGTTCCTTCTTTTTCCATAGTGTATTTCTGTATTGTTTTGGTGATTCACCATAGTGAAGGCGTAGACTCAGGTTTTCCGGGTCTCTATGTTTTTGGTTGGACAGGTTTCTCAATTTCTTTCTTAGATTTTTGCATTCTTCATCAAACTATTTGTCATTGTTGTTCATTTTCTTCGGTTTTCTATTTGAAATTTTTAGATTTGATAGGGAAGCTGAGAGGTCAAATATACTGTTAAGATTGTCTACTGCCAAGTTTACACCTTCACTATTACAGTGGAACGTTTTACCCAGGAAATTGTCTAAAAGGGATTGAATTTGTTGTTGCCTAATTGTTTTTTGGTAGGTTTCCAAACTGCATTCCTTCCATCTATAGCATTTCTTAATGTTACTCAGTTCCTTTGGCTTTGATGCCTCATGATTGAGTATTGCTCTGTTTAAGTAGATTGTGATTTTGCTGTGGTCTGATAGGGGTGTCAGTGGGCTGACTGTGAACGCTCTGAGAGACTCTGGGTTGAGGTCAGTGATAAAGTAGTCTACAGTACTACTGCCAAGAGATGAGCTATAGGTGCGCCTACCATAGGAGTCCCATCAAAGCCTACCATTGACTATGTACATACCCAGCGTGCGACAGCTGCAGGAGTTGTGACCCGTTTTTGTTTATGTTGTCATAGTTGTGCCTAGTGGGGCATATGTGGGAGGGAATGCTGTCACCTGCAGGCAGGTGTTTGTCCCCCTGTGTGCTGAGGGTGTCAGGTTCTTGTCCGGTTCTGGCATTTAGGTCGCCACAGACTAGTACATGTCCCTGGGCCTGGAAATGATTGATTTCCCCCTTCAGGATGGAGAAGCTGTCTTCATTAAAGTATGGGGATTCTAGTGGGGGGATATAGGTAGCACACAGGAGGACATTTTTCTCTGTCTCTGTTAGGATAATTTCCTTTTGAATTTCTAGCCAAATGTAGAATGTTCCTGTTTTGATTCTCTCTGTTTCTGCCTCTCTGTCTCGGCGTCTCTCTCTGTCTCTGCCTCTCTCTCTCTCCTCTGCCTCTCTCTCTGTCTCTCTCTGTCTCTGCCTCTCTCTCTCTGTCTCTGCCTCTCTCTCTCTCTCTGCCTCTCTCTCTGTGTCTCTGCCTCGCTCTCTCTCTCTCTCTGTGTGTCTCTGCCGTTCTCTCTCTGTCTCTGCCTCGTTCTCTCTGTGTCTCTGCCGCTCTCTCTCTGTCTCTTCCTCTCTGTCTCTGCCTCTCTCTCTCTGTTTCTGCCTCTCTCTCTGTCTCTGCCACTCTCTCTCTGCCTCTGCCTCGTTCTCTCTGTGTCTCTGCCGCTCTGTCTCTGCCTCTCTGTCTCTGCCTCTCTCTCTGTGTCTCTGCCTCTCTCTCGGTGTCTCTGCCTCTCTATGTCTCTACCTCTGCCTCTCTGCCTCTCTCTCTGTCTCTGCCTGTCTCTCTCTGTCTCTGCCTCTTTCTCTCTGTCTATGCCTCGCTCTCTCTCTCTGTGTCTCTGCCTCTCTCTCTCTCTGTGTCTCTGCCTCTCTCTCTCTCTCTCTCTCTGTGTGTCTGCTCTCTCTCTCTCTCTCTCTCTCTCTCTCTCTCTCTCTCTCTCTCTCTCTCTCTCTCTCTCTCTCTGTGTCTCTGCCTCTCTCTCTGTATCTGCCTCGCTCTCTCTCTCTCTGTCTCTGCCTCTCTCTGTGTCTCTGCCTCTCTCTCTGTGTCTCTGCCTCTCTCTCTGTGTCTCTGCCTCTCTCTCTGTGTCTCTGCCTTTCTCTCTGTGTCTGCCGCTCTCTCTCTGTCTCTGCCGCTCTCTCTCTGTCTCTTCCTCTCTGTCTCTGCCTCTCTCTCTCTGTTTCTGCCTCTCTCTCTGTCTCTGCCACTCTCTCTCTGCCTCTGCCTCGTTCTCTCTGTGTCTCTGCCGCTCTGTCTCTGCCGCTCTGTCTCTGCCTCTCTGTCTCTGCCTCTCTCTCTGTGTCTCTGCCTCTCTCTCGGTGTCTCTGCCTCTCTATGTCTCTACCTCTGCCTCTCTGCCTCTCTCTCTGTCTCTGCCTGTCTCTCTCTGTCTCTGCCTCTTTCTCTCTGTCTATGCCTCGCTCTCTCTCTCTGTGTCTCTGCCTCTCTCTCTCTCTGTGTCTCTGCCTCTCTCTCTCTCTCTCTCTCTCTGTGTCTGCCTCGCTCTCTCTCTCTCTCTCTCTCTCTCTCTCTCTCTCTCTGTGTCTCTGCCTCTCTCTCTGTATCTGCCTCGCTCTCTCTCTCTGTGTCTCTGCCTCTCTCTGTGTCTCTGCCTCTCTCTCTGTGTCTCTGCCTCTCTCTCTGTGTCTCTGCCTCTCTCTCTGTGTCTCTGCCTCTCTCTCTGTGTCTCTGCCTCTCTCTCTGTGTCTCTGCCGCTCTCTCTCTGTCTCTGCCGCTCTCTCTCTGTCTCTGTCTCTGCCGCTCTCTCTCTGTCTCTGCCTCTCTGCCGCTCTCTCTCTGTTTCTGCCTCTCTGCCGCTCTCTCTCTGTCTCTGCCTCTGTCTCTGCCGCTCTCTCTCTGTCTCTGCCTCGCTCTCTGTCTCTGCCTCTGTCTCTGCCGCTCTCTCTCTGTCTCTGCCTCGCTCTCTGTCTCTGCCTCTGTCTCTGCCGCTCTCTCTCTGTCTCTGCCTCTGTCTCTGTCTGTCTCTGCCTCGCTCTCTGTCTCTGCCTCTGTCTCTGCCGCTCTCTCTCTGTCTCTGCCTCTGTCTCTGCCGCTCTCTCTCTGTCTCTGCCTCTCTCTCTGTCTCTGCCTCTCTGCCGCTCTCTCTCTCTGTCTCTGCCTCTCTGCCGCTCTCTCTCTCTGTCTCTGCCTCTCTGCCGCTCTCTCTCTGCCTCGCTCTCTGTCTCTACCTCTGTCTCTGCGTCTCTCTGTCTCTATTTCTCTGCCTCATTGTCTCTGTCTCACACACTCACTCACTCACTCACTCACTCACACACACACACACACACACACACACACATGCACGTTTTCTCACTCACAACGGTCCAGGCTCTGTGCAATATCGATCCTATACACCAGGCTTCCTACTGACTCCTGAACAATGCCTCCGCTGTAGACCACATTCTGACTCTTATCTGAGGAATGCTACAGTGTCTGTCTGGAGACCAGTAAATGGGTAGACAGTGGAGAGGTACAGCTCACGTGCATTTCACTCAGTGTCCACTGAATAGAATACAGGGGTCAGTAATGGGTGATGGGGTGGCATTGTACCCTGTTAGAATACAGGGATCAGTAATGGGTGATGGGGTGGCATTGAAACCTGTTAGAATACAGGGATCAGTAATGGGTGATGGGGTGGCGTTGTAACCTGTTAGAGTAATGGGTGATGGGGTGGCATTGTAACCTGTTAGAGTAATGGGTGATGGGGTGGCATTGTAACCTGTTAGAATACAGGGATCAGTAATGGGTGATGGGGTGGCATTGTAACCTGTTAGAATACAGGGGTCAGTAATGGGTGATGGGGTGGCATTGTAACCTGTTCGAGTAATGGGTGATGGGGTGGCATTGTAACCTGTTAGAATACAGGGATCAGTAATGGGTGATGGGGTGGCATTGTAACCTGTTAGAGTAATGGGTGATGGGGTGGCATTGTAACCTGTTAGAATACAGGGGTCAGTAATGGGTGATGGGGTGACATTGTAACCTATTAGAATACAGGGATCAGTAATGGGTGATGGGGTGGCATTGTAACCTGTTAGAATACAGGGGTCAGTAATGGGTGATGGGGTGGCATTGTAACCTGTTAGAGTAATGGGTGATGGGGTGGCATTGTAACCTGTTAGAATACAGGGATCAGTAATGGGTGATGGGGTGGCATTGTAACCTGTTAGAATACAGGGATCAGTAATGGGTGATGGGGTGGCATTGTAACCTGTTAGAATACAGGGATCAGTAATGGGTGATGGGGTGGCATTGTAACCTGTTAGAATACAGGGGTCAGTAATGGGTGATGAGGTGGCATTGTAACCTGTTAGAATACAGGGATCAGTAATGGGTGATGGGGTGGCATTGTAACCTGTTAGAATACAGGGGTCAGTAATGGGTGATGAGGTGGCATTGTAACCTGTTAGAATACAGGGATCAGTAATGGGTGATGGGGTGGCATTGTAACCTGTTAGAATACAGGGGTCAGTAATGGGTGATGGGGTGGCATTGTAACCTGTTAGAATACAGGGATCAGTAATGGGTGATGAGGTGGCATTGTAACCTGTTAGAATACAGGGATCAGTAATGGGTGATGGGGTGGCATTGTAACCTGTTAGAATACAGGGGTCAGTAATGGGTGATGGGGTGGCATTGTAACCTGTTAGAATACAGGGATCAGTAATGGGTGATGGGGTGACATTGTAACCTGTTAGAATACAGGGATCAGTAATGGGTGATGGGGTGGCATTGTAACCTGTTAGAATACAGGGGTCAGTAATGGGTGATGGGGTGGCATTGTAACCTGTTAGAATACAGGGATCAGTAATGGGTGATGGGGTGGCATTGTAACCTATTAGAATACAGGAATCAGTAATGGGTGATGGGGTGGCATTGTAACCTGTTAGAATACAGGGGTCAGTAATGGGTGATGGGGTGGCATTGTAACCTGTTAGAATACAGGGGTCAGTAATGGGTGATGGGGTGGCATTGTAACCTGTTAGAATACAGGGATCAGTAATGGGTGATGGGGTGACATTGTAACCTGTTAGAATACAGGGATCAGTAATGGGTGATGGGGTGGCATTGTAACCTGTTAGAATACAGGGATCAGTAATGGGTGATGGGGTGACATTGTAACCTGTTAGAATACAGGGATCAGTAATGGGTGATTGGTGAACTTCCTCCTCCTTCCTTCTACCCTGTATACAATTAGTATGTATAATTAACAATCATCTCTTTCGCTTTGCTTCTCGCCAGCCAAAACACGCACTCTCTGTTTCTCCCTGTTCCCTACTCCGCCTCTCCTTTCTGCTTGGTTAACTCCTCATTTATCTGGCTCCTCGAGCCACGTCTTTTGACCTTTGAAGACAGAGGCCGCGGAAACATTGGGTAAAAACAATGAACAGAATCATTTGTTAAAGGTTACCACACGGCACCCCATTAGGCACCAGCCGTGGCTCTCTGGGAAACTATTTGTTTTTGGAGTGCCCTCTGGAAAATAACAAGTCAACCGTGTTTGACTAGATGCTTTCTTTTTCTGAAGCTCTGAGTGGAAGCTCGCCGTCATTTACCAGCTTTTCCATACATCTGCGGGTGTTTGGATGTCAGACTGTTGAGACGAGATGGAGAACGGGACGTGTGTAGATGGAGAACGGGACGTGTGGAGATGGAGAACGGGACGTGTGGAGATGGAGAACGGGACGTGTGTAGATGGAGAACGGGACGTGTGGAGATGGAGAACGGGACGTGTGGAGATGGAGAACGGGACGTGTGTAGATGGAGAAGGGGACGTTTGGAGATGGAGAACGGGACGTGTGTAGATGGAGAACGGGACATTTACATTTACATTTAAGTCATTTAGCAGACGCTCTTATCCAGAGCGACTTACAAATTGGTGCATTCACCTTATGACCTCCAGTGGAACAGTAGTGCATCTAAATGGAGGGGGTGAGAGGGATTACTTTATCCTATCCTAGGTATTCCTTAAAGAGAACGGGGTTTCAGGTGTCTCCGGAGAGGTGGTGATTGACTCCGCTGTCCTTGCGATGGAGAACGGAGTTTGTTCCACCATTGGGGGCCAGAGCAGGAACAGTTTTGACTGGGCTGAGAGATGGGAACTGTACTTCCTCAGTGGAGGAGAACGGGGCCAGAGGTGGAGATGAACGAGAACCCTTGTTTGGGTGTAGGGCCTGATCAGAGCCTGGAGGTACTGAGATGGAGACAGCTCCGTAGGCAAGCACCATGGTCTTGTAGATGCGAGCTTCAACTGGAAGCCAGTGGAGGGAGCGGAGGAGCGGGGTGACGTGTGAGAACTTGGGAAGGTTGAACACCAGACGGGCTGCGGCGTTCTGGATGAGTTGTAGGGTTTAATGGCACAGGCAGGGAGCCCAGCCAACAGCGAGTTGCAGTAGATGGAGATGACAAGTGCCTGGATTAGGACCTGCGCCGCTTCCTGTGTGAGGCAGGGTCGTACGATGTTGTAGAGCAGAACCTACAGGAACGGGCCACCGCCTTGATGTTAGATTGGAGAACGGGACGGGTGTTGTCCAGGATCACGGAGCGCTCTGGGAGGAGGACACAATGGAGTTGTCAGATGGAGATCATGGAACGGGCAGTCCTTCCCGGGAGGAAGAGCAGCTGGGACGTCTTGCCGAGGTTCAGCTTGAGGTGGTGATCCGTCATCCACACGGATGTCTGAGACATGCAGAGATGCGACGCCACCTGGTCATCAGAAGGGGGAAAGGAGAAGATTAATTGTGTGTCGTCTGCATAGCAATGATAGGAGAGACCATGTGAGGTTACGTGTGTAGATGGAGAACGGGACGTGTGTAGATGGAGAACGGGACGTGTGTAGATGGAGAAGGGGACGTTTGGAGATGGAGAACGGGACGTGTGGAGATGGAGAAGGGGACGTTTGGAGATGGAGAACGGGACGTGTGGAGATGGAGAACGGGACGTGTGGAGATGGAGAACGGGACGTGTGTAGATGGAGAACGGGACGTGTGTAGATGGAGAACGGGACGTGTGTAGATGGAGAACGGGACGTGTGGAGATGGAGAACGGGACGTGTGTAGATGGAGAACGGGACGTGTGTAGATGGAGAACGGGACGTGTGGAGATGGAGACGTGTGTAGATGGAGAACGGGACGTGTGTAGATGGAGAACGGGACGTGTGGAGATGGAGAACGGGACGTGTGGAGACGGAGAACGGGACGTTTGGAGACGGAGAACGGGACGTTTGGAGACGGAGAACGGGACGTGTGGAGATGGGAGAACGGGACGTGTGGAGATGGAGAACGGGACGTGTGTAGAGAACGGGACGTGTGAGATGGAGAACGGGACGTGTGTAGATGGAGAACGGGACGTGTGGAGATGGAGAACGGGACGTGTGGAGATGGAGAACGGGGCGTGTGTAGATGGAGAACGGGACGTGTGGAGATGGAGAACGGGACGTGTGGAGATGGAGAGAACGGGACGTGTGGAGATGGAGAACGGGACGTGTGGAGATGGAGATGTGGAGATGGAGAACGGGACGTGTGTAGATGGAGAACGGGACGTTGGAGATAATGAGAACGGGGCGTGTGGAGATGGAGAACGGGACGTGTGGAGATAATGGAGAACGGGACGTGTGGAGATAATGGAGAACGGGACGTGTGGAGATAATGGAGAGAACGGGACGTGTGGAGATGTGGAGATGGAGAACGGGACGTGTGTGGAGAACGATGGAGATGGAGAACGGGGCGTTGGGAGACTGGAGAACGGGACGTGTGATGGAGAACGGACGTGTGGAGACGGAGAACGGGACGTGTGTAGATGGAGAACGGGGCGTGTGTAGATGGAGAACGGGACGTGTGGAGATGGAGAACGGGACGTGGAGATGGAGAACGGACGTGTGTAGATGGAGAACGGGACGTGTGTAGATGGAGAACGGGACGTGTGTAGATGGAGAACGGGACGTGTGTAGATGGAGAACGGGACGTGTGTAGATGGAGAACGGGACGTGTGGAGATGGAGAACGGGACGTGTGTAGATGGAGAACGGGACGTGTGTAGATGGAGAACGGGACGTGTGTAGATGGAGAACGGGACGTGTGTAGATGGAGAACGGGACGTGTGGAGATGGAGAACGGGACGTGTGGAGATGGAGAACGGGACGTGTGTAGATGGAGAACGGGACGTGTGTAGATGGAGAACGGGACGTGTGGAGATGGAGAACGGGACGTGTGGAGATAATGGAGAACGGGACGTGTGGAGATAGATGGAGAACGGGACGTGTGGAGATAATGGAGAACGGGACGTGTGGAGATAATGGAGAACGGGGCGTGTGGAGATAATGGAAACGGGACGTGTGGAGATATGGAGAACGGGACGTGTGGAGATAAAAAGGACACTGAGATGGAGAACGGGACGTGTGGAGATAATGGAGAACGGGACGTGTGGAGATGGAGAACTGGAGAACGGGACGTGTGGAGATGGAGAACGGGACGTGGAGATGGAGAACGGGGCGTGTGGAGATGGAGAACGGGACGTGTGGAGATGAGAACGGGAAGAAGGGGACACTGGGGAGATGGAGAACTCTCCGTGAACGGGCGTGTGGAGATGGAGATGGTCGGGGCGTGTGTAGATGGAGAACTGACGGATGGAGAACGGGACGTGTGTGATGGAGAACGGGACGGGAGAACGGACGTGTGGAGATGGAGAACGGGACGTGTGGAGATGGAGAACGGGACGTGTGGAGATGGAGAACGGGACGTGTGGAGATGGAGAACGGGACGTGTGGAGATGGAGATGGTCAGATGGAGAACGGGACGTGTGTAGATGGAGAACGGGACGTGTGGAGATGGAGAGGGGACGTGTGGAGATGGAGAAGGGGACGTGTGGATGGAGAACGGGACGTGTGGAGATGGAGAACGGGAGGGAGAACGGGACGTGTGGAGATGGAGAAGGGGACGTGTGTAGATGGAGAACGGGACCATCTGTGGAGATGGAGAAGAGGGACGTGTGTAGATGGAGAACGGGACGTGTGTAGATGGAATCCTAAAGAGACGTTTCCTCAGGGTTCAGGGTCTATATGCATGAGAAGAAAAAGACAATTGAAAATACATTTTTTTGGTAGTTTTGAGAAAAGGTCTCCATTTATTTACAGGGGTACCTGAGCTGGTGTCTCCCACTGTAGATTGAGCAGTCAATTAATGCATCTTGTCTATACTTCTATCTCTGTAGTAAAAGGTTAAACCCGTAGTTTTATAGGATTATGTTAAACACTGAAAACCTGGGCGATTTAGAAGATAATGGTATAGGAAACCTACAAAATAATAGCAAGAACCCCCTCTGCAGTTTAGAAAATGCTGTCATAATGCTGTGCCATTAGAAGTTTCTAGACCTTGGCAAGACTACGTGAGAGTTGATCTATGTCTTTCCATGAACACGGACTGACCAGATGAATCCAGGTAAAAGCTATGATCCCTTAATGATGTCACTTATTAAATCCACTTCAATCAGTGTAGATCAGTGGTCACCAACCTGTTTTGAGTCGAGACCACTTTCTGAGTCAAACTGCAAGACAGTTTTTTTTGTTAACGTGAGCCTATGTAACATGAACCTAATTACTACAGTACTGTTTTGAAGAGGTTGGTGCAGTAGGCTGTTAGGCCCAATACATTACATGCAATGTTCTTCTCAGATCATTTATTTCAACATGTGAGGTAGGCTATATGATCACACCGGTAATAGATCAGCTGTTGTATTACTTGTGAGGCACAGCATACATTAAAAAAAACATTTTTTTTACTGGGTTGATGGTACCTGCATCTGATGGTCAGGCTCTCCCCTTCCTCCTCTGACACTGACCAAAAAGGGACACTGTCATCCATCTGATGGTCAGGCTCTCCCCTTCCTCCTCTGACACTGACCAAAAAGGGACACCGTCATCCATCTGATGGTCAGGCTCTCCCCTTCCTCCTCTGACACTGACCAAAAAGGGACACTGTCATCCATCTGATGGTCAGGCTCTCCCCTTCCTCCTCTGACACTGACCAAAAAGGGACACTGTCATCCATCTGATGGTCAGGCTCTCCCCTTCCTCCTCTGACACTGACCAAAAAGGGACACCGTCATCCATCTGATGGTCAGGCTCTCCCCTTCCTCCTCTGACACTGACCAAAAAGGGACACCGTCATCCATCTGATGGTCAGGCTCTCCCTTCCTCCTCTGACACTGACCAAAAAGGGACACTGTCATCCATCTGATGGTCAGGCTCTCCCCTTCCTCCTCTGACACTGACCAAAAAGGGACACTGTCATCCATCTGATGGTCAGGCTCTCCCCTTCCTCCTCTGACACTGACCAAAAAGGGACACCGTCATCCATCTGATGGTCAGGCTCTCCCCTTCCTCCTCTGACACTGACCAAAAAGGGACACTGTCATCCATCTGATGGTCAGGCTCTCCCCTTCCTCCTCTGACACTGACCAAAAAGGGACACTGTCATCCAAACTTCAGTCGCACCGCATTATATCTGCCTCATGCACAAATTCATGTTGTTATTCCTTTGAACAGAGGAAGTGACTTTTTCCTCAATATGGAAAAAATACCCAAGCTGCTAATAATAATAACAACACAAGCCTTTCCATTCCACTTTCCTACTCATTCATTACTGCTGCAGTGCCGGTTGTAGGGCGAGTGGAAGTAGGAAGAAAGCACATTTTATGCCGTATAAAAGTGTTGACAGTGCTGAGTGAGAACTTGAACATGAACTCACTCATAAAAACAGCAGCTCTTTGCTGTATTTGTTGACTCATTCGTCATGGTTTTAAAAGTTTAGAAGTCTCACAGTATCAACTTTGCTGTAGATTTATTTCACGCCTGCCTAGTTACTGCAGAAATGGTAATCTGAGCCATCCGATTGGCCAGTGGTGGGCCTATGGTGCACTTGATTTGCACCCCCTGTGAAGGCAGAGTTTGCACCTTTAAAACATATGAAATGGCTGAAAATGGAAACACGTCACCTACCCGGCGCGCAGGGCAGCTGGATCCGGTGCACCTACCGCCAACAGCACGTGACAAATAAATAAAAAATAGGACACAAGGCTTTATCATTGCGTTTTTTACAGAAATGTTTGTCGATCGACTAGGAATGCCTTGGAGATTGACCAGTCTATCGCGATCGACCAGTTGTTGACCACTCGTGAAGATGAAGGGGAGGAGACGGGTTAAAGAAGGATTTTTAAGCCTTGAGACATGGATTGTGTATGTGTGTCATTCAGAGGGTGAACGGGCAAGACAACAGATTTAAGTGCCTTTGAACGGGGTACGGTAGCAGGTGCCAGTTTTGAGTGTGTCAAGAACTGCAATGCTGCTGGGTTTAACACACTCAACAGTTTCCCGTGCGTATCAAGAATGGTCCATCACCCAAAGGACATCCAGCCAACTTGACACAACTGTGTGAGGCATTGAAGTCAACATGGACCAGCATCCCAGTGGAAGGCTTTCGACACCTTGTAGAGTCCCTGCCCCGACCAATCGAAGCTGTTCTGAGGGCAAAAAGGGGGGTGCAACTCAATATGAGTTCCTAATGTTTTCTACACTCAGTGTATATGTGTCTTTTAGTTATTGACCTCTTTGGGAACCTATTTGACATGTCATTGACCATTTGTAGACATTGAAGATATGAAGCTAATGGAAGCTTCCATTCTATGTAAAGGTGTGTAGGTATGGAGTGTTTACTCTAAGTTGTTATTGCATTCATCTTAAAGCCGTCGGCAGCCAATGAGGCGCGGCTCTTTAATCCCAGACGGAGAGGAATATTCCCTCTAATGAATTGAGGGAACAAAACCTAATCCATCAGATTAATTGGATGCGTCCGTGCGGCGTCTTGCAGCGTTTTTCAACCCGCCGTCCCACGCTCTGCAATTGTGATTTATGTGGCCAGACCACGCCAGCGTTCAGCCTGTATTTCTGGGACTAAGAGTCAGGAGTTGGGACTCGGGAGCGACAGGGGTGCTGTTCTGATTCTGTTGTTTTCCTTGATTGAGAATGAGATTAACCGGGGCCATCCAAGTGGGAAAATGGGGGAAATGAATTGAGAAAACGGGATGAGTAATATTTTATTGGGCGTGCCGATCGTGTGAGAAGACGATGTTATCAGGTTGCTTATCGCCAAGATGGGTTTTCTCTGATGAGAAATCATCAACATAAATTCTGTTTGACAAATTCTCTCCATTAGTTTCTCTAGTTGGAAAAGCCAAAGCAATCTTGAAAGTGCAATGAGTGGAAATCTCTACTGAAATGTAGTGAGATAACCAGAGTAAGAATCATGCATTGTTGTTTAGTTTGGAGACATATTCCCTATGGGCCAAATGAGGTGTACATACACACACTCAGTATCTCTATTCACTGGAAAAGTGATGGAGGCAGGTAGATCTGAGGCCCCAAAGCACACACACTCACTCACCCATAATACACCTGCATACACTTCCATCTGCATATTATGACTCCCATTTCCTGTTGCTCAAGGGGTGTTTGGGGGTCAAAAGGTCATTATAATTTTACATTCCCTCCCTTACCCTCCCATTAATCCACCTACTGTGGTGTGTGTGTTTAGAAGGTTAACCTCTCCACCAACATCAGAGCCAGACAGACTCTGGGCAGGCTCATCTCTTCATTTTTCACCGGCAGACTGCTGTTTGGGGAGAGAGAGAGTGGGGGAGAGAGAGGAGGGAGTGTGAGAGAGAGAGAGGAGGGAGTGTGAGAGAGAGAGAGAGAGAGGAGGGAGTGTGAGAGAGAGAGAGAGAGAGGGAGTGTGAGATAGAGAGAGAGGAGGAATGTGAGATAGAGAGAGGGGGAGTGTGTGATAGAGAGAGGGGGAGTGAGAGAGAAAGCGAGAGGTGGGGTGGGGGGGTGAGAGAGAGAGGGTGGGGGGCGAGAGAGAGAGATGAATGCAGGCCCCCTCCAGACACATGGTTCCATTACAGAGTGCTGCATTCACAGCACAAGGGCCTGTCGGGATGGAGAGAACTAGAAAGAGAGAGAGAGAGAGAAAGAGAGGGCAAAGGAGAAGAGGGAGACTCACTCTCCAGAATTGGTAATCACTCGCTCTCGTCCATCCCACACTCTCCACATCCTTAATTTCCTCCTCCTCTCCTCTCCTCTCCTCCAAATCTCTTTATTCTAATGAGTTCCTGAGATAATGTTGCCCAGACCCTTTCACTTATATTCTCTCTTATTTAGGAAAATACATTCAGCGTTTTGTCCTTCCAAACGAGGAAATATCTTCTCCCTCCTCTCCCTCCTCCTTCTCTTCTCTCTCCTCTCCCTCTCCTCTCCTCCTGTCTTCTGTTGCTCTCCTCTCCTCAGTTCTCTACTATATTCCTCTCCTCAGTTCTTTACTATACTCCTCTCCTCTCCTCAGTTCTCTACTATACTCCTCTCCTCAGTTCTCTACTATATTCCTCTCCTCAGTTCTCTACTATACTCCTCTCCTCAGTTCTCTACTATACTCCACTCCTCTGTTCTCTACTATATTCCTCTCCTCTCCTCAGTTCTCTACTATATTCCTCTCCTCTCCGCAGTTCTCTAATATACTCCTCTCCGCAGTTCTCTAATATACTCCTCTCCTCAGTTCTCTACTATATTCCTCTCCTCAGTTCTCTACTATACTCCTCTCCTCTGTTCTCTACTATACTCCTCACCTCTCCTCAGTTCTCTAATATACCCCTCTCCTCAGTTCTCTACTATATTCCTCTCCTCAGTTCTCTACTATATTCCTCTCCTCAGTTCTCTACTATACTCCTCTCCTCAGTTCTCTACTATACTCCTCTCCTCTGTTCTCTACTATACTCCTCTCCTCAGTTCTCTAATATACTCCTCTCCTCAGTTCTCTAATATACCTCTCTCCTCAGTTCTCTACTATATTCCTCTCCTCAGTTCTCTAATATACCTCTCTCCTCAGTTCTCTACTATACTCCACTCCTCTGTTCTCTACTATATTCCTCTCCTCTCCTCAGTTCTCTACTATATTCCTCTCCTCTCCGCAGTTCTCTAATATACTCCTCTCCGCAGTTCTCTAATATACTCCTCTCCTCAGTTCTCTACTATACCCCTCTCCTCAGTTCTCTACTATACTCCTCTCCTCAGTTCTCTACTATACTCCTCTCCTCTCCTCAGTTCTCTTCTATACTCCTCTCCTCAGTTCTCTTCTATACTCCTCTCCTCAGTTCTCTACTATACTCCTCTCCTCAGTTCTCTACTATACTCCTCTCCTCAGTTCTCTACTATACTCCTCTCCTCAGTTCTCTACTATTCTCCTCTCCTCAGTTCTCTACTATATTCCTCTCCTCAGTTCTCTACTATATTCCTCTCCCCAGTTCTCTAATATACTCCTCTCCTCAGTTTTCTACTATACTCCTCTCCTCAGTTCTCTACTATACTCCTCTCCTCAGTTCTCTACTATACTACTCTCCCCAGTTCTCTAATATACTCCTCTCCTCAGTTTTCTACTATACACCTCTCCTCAGTTCTCTACTATACTCCTCTCCTCAGTTCTATACTATACTCCTCTCCTCAGTTCTCTAATATACTCCTCACCTCTCCTCAGTTATCTAATATACTCCTCTCCTCAGTTCTTTACTATACACCTCTCCTCAGTTCTCTACTATACTCCTCTCCTCAGTTCTATACTATACTCCTCTCCTCAGTTCTCTAATATACTCCTCACCTCTCCTCAGTTATCTAATATACTCCTCTCCTCAGTTCTTTACTATACACCTCTCCTCAGTTCTCTACTATACTCCTCTCCTCAGTTCTATACTATACTCCTCTCCTCAGTTCTCTAATATACTCCTCACCTCTCCTCAGTTATCTAATATACTCCTCTCCTCTGTTCTCTACTATACTCCTCTCCTCAGTTCTCTAATATACTCCTCTCCTCAGTTCTCTAATATACCTCTCTCCTCAGTTCTCTACTATATTCCTCTCCTCAGTTCTCTAATATACCTCTCTCCTCAGTTCTCTACTATACTCCACTCCTCTGTTCTCTACTATATTCCTCTCCTCTCCTCAGTTCTCTACTATATTCCTCTCCTCTCCGCAGTTCTCTAATATACTCCTCTCCGCAGTTCTCTAATATACTCCTCTCCTCAGTTCTCTTCTATACTCCTCTCCTCAGTTCTCTACTATACTCCTCTCCTCAGTTCTCTACTATACTCCTCTCCTCAGTTTTCTACTATACTCCTCTCCTCAGTTCTCTACTATACTCCTATCCTCAGTTCTCTAATATACTCCTCTCCTCTCCTCAGTTCTCTACTATACTCCTCTCCTCTGTTCTCTACTATACTCCTCTCTCCTCAGTTCTCTAATATACTCCTCTCCTCAGTTCTCTACTATATTCCTCTCCTCAGTTCTCTAATATACTCCTCTCCTCTCCTCAGTTCTCTACTATATTCCTCTCCTCAGGTCTCTAATATATTCCTCTCCTCTCCTCAGTTCTCTACTATATTCCTCTCCTCAGTTCTTTACTATATTCCTCTCCTCAGTTCTTTACTATATTCCTCTCCTCAGTTCTCTAATATACTCCTCTCCTCAGTTCTCTACTATATTCCTCTCCTCAGTTCTCTAATATACTCCTCTCCTCTCCTCAGTTCTCTACTATATTTCTCTCCTCAGTTCTCTAATATATTCCTCTGCTCAGTTCTCTACTATATTTCTCTCCTCAGTTCTCTAATATGTTTCTCTCCTCAGTACTCTGATATACTCCTCTCCTCTCCTCAGTTCTCTAATATACTCCTCTCCTCCGTTCTCTAATATACTCCTCTCCTCAGTTATCTAATATACTCCTCTCCTCTCCTCAGTTCTCTACTATACTCCACTCCTCAGTTCTCTACTATACTACTCTGCCCAGTTCTCTAATATACTCCTCTCCTCAGTTCTCTACTATACTCCTCTCCTCAGTTCTCTACTATACTACTCTCCCCAGTTCTCTAATATACTCCTCTCCTCAGTTCTCTACTATAGTCCTCTCCTCAGTTCTCTAATATACTCCTCTGCTCTCCTCAGTTCTCTACTATATTCCTCTCCTCAGTTCTCTAATATACTCCTCTTCTCTCCTCAGTTCTCTAATATACTCCTCTCCTATCCTCAGTTCCTATATACTCCTCTCCTATCCTCAGTTCTCTAATATACTCCTCTCCTATCCTCAGTTCTCTAATATACTCCTCTCCTATCCTCAGTTCTCTAATATACTCCTCTCCTATCCTCAGTTCTCTAATATACTCCTCTCCTCAGTTCTCTAATATACTCTCTCCTCAGTTCTCTAATATACTCCTCTCCTATCCTCAGTTCTCTAATATACTCCTCTCTCTATCCTCAGTTCTCTAATATACTCCTCTCCTCAGTTCTCTAATATACTCCTCTCCTCTCCTCAGTTCTCTAATATACTCCTCTCCTCTCCTCAGTTCTCTAATATACTCCTCTCCTCTCCTCAGTTCTCTAATATACTCCTCTCCTCAGTTCTCTACTATACTCCTATCCTCAGTTCTCTAATATACCCCTCTACTATCCTCAGTTCTCTAATATACTCCTCTCCTCCGTTCTCTAATATACTCCTCTCCTCAGTTCTCTAATATACTCCTCTCCTCTCCTCAGTTCTCTACTATACTCCTCTCCTCAGTTCTCTACTATACTACTCTGCCCAGTTCTCTAATATACTCCTCTCCTCAGTTCTCTACTATACTCCTCTCCTCAGTTCTCTACTATACTACTCTCCCCAGTTCTCTAATATACTCCTCTCCTCAGTTCTCTACTATAGTCCTCTCCTCAGTTCTCTAATATACTCCTCTGCTCTCCTCAGTTCTCTACTATATTCCTCTCCTCAGTTCTCTAATATACTCCTCTTCTCTCCTCAGTTCTCTACTATACTCCTCTCCTCAGTTCTCTACTATACTCCTCTCCTCAGTTCTCTAATATACTCCTCTCCTATCCTCATTTCTCTAATATACTCCTCTCCTATCCTCAGTTCCCTTATATACTCCTCTCCTATCCTCAGTTCTCTAATATACTCCTCTCCTATCCTCAGTTCTCTAATATACTCCTCTCCTATCCTCAGTTATCTAATATACTCCTCTCCTATCCTCAGTTCTCTAATATACTCCTCTCCTCAGTTCTCTAATATACTCCTCTCCTCAGTTCTCTAATATACTCCTGTCCTATCCTCAGTTCTCTAATATACTCCTCTCCTATCCTCAGTTCTCTAATATACTCCTCTCCTCAGTTCTCTAATATACTCCTCTCCTCTCCTCAGTTCTCTAATATACTCCTCTCCTCTCCTCAGTTCTCTAATATACTCCTCTCCTCAGTTCTCTACTATACTCCTATCCTCAGTTCTCTAATATACTCCTCTCCTATCCTCAGTTCTCTAATATACTCCTCTCCTATCCTCAGTTCTCTAATATACTCCTCTCCTCTCCCCAGTTCTCTAATATACTCCTCTCCTCAGTTCTCTACTATACTCCTCTCCTCTCCTCAGTTCTCTTCTATACTCCTCTCCTCAGTTCTCTTCTATACTCCTCTCCTCAGTTCTCTACTATACTCATCTCCTCAGTTCTCTACTATACTCCTCTCCTCAGTTTTCTACTATACTCCTCTCCTCAGTTCTCTACTATACTCCTCTCCTCAGTTCTCTACTATACTCCTCTCCTATCCTCAGTTCTCTAATATACTCCTCTTCTCTCCTCAGTTCTCTACTATACTCCTCTCCTCAGTTCTCTACTATACTCCTCACTCTCCTCAGTTCTCTAATATACTCCTCTCCTCAGTTCTCTACTATATTCCTCTCCTCAGTTCTCTTCTATACTCCTCTCCTCAGTTTTCTACTATACTCCTCTCCTCAGTTCTCTACTATACTCCTCTCCTCAGTTCTCTAATTACTCTCCTCTCCTCAGTTCTCTACTATACTCCCTCCTCTGTTCTCTACTATACTCCTCACTCTCCTCAGTTCTCTAATATACTCCTCTCCTCAGTTCTCTACTATATTCCTCTCCTCAGTTCTCTAATATACTCCTCTCCTCTCCTCAGTTCTCTACTATATTCCTCTCCTCAGGTCTCTAATATATTCCTCTCCTCTCCTCAGTTCTCTACTATATTCCTCTCCTCAGTTCTTTACTATATTCCTCTCCTCAGTTCTCTAATATACTCCTCTCCTCAGTTCTCTACTATATTCCTCTCCTCAGTTCTCTAATATACTCCTCTCCTCAGTTCTCTACTATATTTCTCTCCTCAGTTCTCTAATATATTCCTCTGCTCAGTTCTCTACTATATTTCTCTCCTCAGTTCTCTAATATGTTTCTCTCCTCAGTACTCTGATATTCTCCTCTCCTCTCCTCAGTTCTCTAATATATCCTCTCCTCCGTTCTCTAACTATACTCCTCTCCTCAGTTCTTTACTATATTCCTCTCCTCAGTTCTCTAATATACTCCTCTCCTCAGTTCTCTACTATATTCCTCTCCTCAGTTCTCTAATATACTCCTCTCCTCTCCTCAGTTCTCTACTATATTTCTCTCCTCAGTTCTCTAATATATTCCTCTGCTCAGTTCTCTACTATATTTCTCTCCTCAGTTCTCTAATATGTTTCTCTCCTCAGTACTCTGATATACTCCTCTCCTCTCCTCAGTTCTCTAATATACTCCTCTCCTCAGTTCTCTAATATACTCCTCTCCTCCGTTCTCAGTTCTCTAATATACTCCTCTCCTCTCCTCAGTTCTCTACTATACTCCTCTCCTCAGTTCTCTACTATACTACTCTGCCCAGTTCTCTAATATACTCCTCTCCTCAGTTCTCTACTATACTCCTCTCCTCAGTTCTCTACTATACTACTCTCCCAGTTCTCTAATATACTCCTCTCCTCAGTTCTCTACTATAGTCCTCTCCTCAGTTCTCTAATATACTCCTCTCCTCTCCTCAGTTCTCTACTATATTCCTCTCCTCAGTTCTCTAATATACTCCTCTTCTCTCCTCAGTTCTCTACTATACTCCTCTCCTCAGTTCTCTAATA
Organism: Oncorhynchus nerka; assembly: GCF_034236695.1. Classification (NCBI taxonomy): domain Eukaryota; kingdom Metazoa; phylum Chordata; class Actinopteri; order Salmoniformes; family Salmonidae; genus Oncorhynchus; species Oncorhynchus nerka. The sequence continues at coordinate 21,530,208 of NC_088413.1, read as the reverse complement.
TACTCTCTCCTATCCTCAGTTCTCTAATATACTCCTCTCTATCCTCAGTTCCCTTATATACTCCTCTCAAATCCTCAGTTCTCTAATATACTCCTCTCCTATCCTCAGTTCTCTAATATACTCCTCTCCTATCCTCAGTTCTCTAATATACTCCTCTCCTATCCTCAGTTCTCTAATATACTCCTCTCCTCAGTTCTCTAATATACTCCTCTCCTCAGTTCTCTAATATACTCCTCTCCTATCCTCAGTTCTCTAATATACTCCTCTCCTATCCTCAGTTCTCTAATATACTCCTCTCCTCAGTTCTCTAATATACTCCTCTCCTCAGTTCTCTAATATACTCCTCTCCTCTCCTCAGTTCTCTAATATACTCCTCTCCTCTCCTCAGTTCTCTAATATACTCCTCTCCTCAGTTCTCTACTATACTCCTATCCTCAGTTCTCTAATATACTCCTCTCCTATCCTCAGTTCTCTAATATACTCCTCTCCTATCCTCAGTTCTCTAATATACTCCTCTCCTATCCTCAGTTCTCTAATATACTCCTCTCCTATCCTCAGTTCTCTAATATACTCCTCTCCTCAGTTCTCTACTATACTTCTCTCAGTTCTCTACTATACTCCTCTCCTCAGTTTTCTACTATACTCCTCTCCTCAGTTCTCTACTATACTCCTATCCTCAGTTCTCTAATATACTCCTCTCCTCTCCTCAGTTCTCTACTATACTCCTCTCCTCTGTTCTCTACTATACTCCTCACCTCTCCTCAGTTCTCTAATATACTCCTCTCCTCAGTTCTCTACTATATTCTCTCCTCAGTTCTCTAATATACTCCTCTCCTCTCCTCAGTTCTCTACTATATTCCTCTCCTCAGGTCTCTAATATATTCCTCTCCTCTCCTCAGTTCTCTACTATATTCCTCTCCTCAGTTCTTTACTATATTCCTCTCCTCAGTTCTCTAATATACTCCTCTCCTCAGTTCTCTACTATATTCCTCTCCTCAGTTCTCTAATATACTCCTCTCCTCAGTTCTCTACTATATTTCTCTCCTCAGTTCTCTAATATATTCCTCTGCTCAGTTCTCTACTATATTTCTCTCCTCAGTTCTCTAATATGTTTCTCTCCTCAGTACTCTGATATACTCCTCTCCTCTCCTCAGTTCTCTAATATACTCCTCTCCTCCGTTCTCTAATATACTCCTCTCCTCAGTTCTTTACTATATTCCTCTCCTCAGTTCTCTAATATACTCCTCTCCTCAGTTCTCTACTATATTCCTCTCCTCAGTTCTCTAATATACTCCTCTCCTATCCTCAGTTATCTAATATACTCCTCTCCTATCCTCAGTTCTCTAATATACTCCTCTCCTCAGTTCTCTAATATACTCCTATCCTCAGTTCTCTAATATACTCCTCTCCTATCCTCAGTTCTCTAATATACTCCTCTCCTCAGTTCTCTAATATACTTCTCTCCTCTCCTCAGTTCTCTAATATACTCCTCTCCTCAGTTCTCTAATATACTCCTCTCCTCAGTTCTCTACTATACTCCTATCCTCAGTTCTCTAATATACTCCTCTCCTATCCTCAGTTCTCTAATATACTCCTCTCCTATCCTCAGTTCTCTAATATACTCCTCTCCTCTCCCCAGTTCTCTAATATACTCCTCTCCTCAGTTCTCTACTATACTCCTCTCCTCTCCTCAGTTCTCTTCTATACTCCTCTCCTCAGTTCTCTTCTATACTCCTCTCCTCAGTTCTCTACTATACTCATCTCCTCAGTTCTCTACTATACTCCTCTCCTCAGTTTTCTACTATACTCCTCTCCTCAGTTCTCTACTATACTCCTCTCCTCAGTTCTATACTATACTCCTCTCCTATCCTCAGTTCTCTAATATACTCCTCTTCTCTCCTCAGTTCTCTACTATACTCCTCTCCTCTGTTCTCTACTATACTCCTCACCTCTCCTCAGTTCTCTAATATACTCCTCTCCTCAGTTCTCTACTATATTCCTCTCCTCAGTTCTCTTCTATACTCCTCTCCTCAGTTCTCTACTATACTCCTCTCCTCAGTTCTCTACTATACTCCTCTCCTCAGTTTTCTACTATACTCCTCTCCTCAGTTCTCTACTATACTCCTATCCTCAGTTCTCTAATATACTCCTCTCCTCTCCTCAGTTCTCTACTATACTCCTCTCCTCTGTTCTCTACTATACTCCTCACCTCTCCTCAGTTCTCTAATATACTCCTCTCCTCAGTTCTCTACTATATTCCTCTCCTCAGTTCTCTAATATACTCCTCTCCTCCTCAGTTCTCTACTATATTCTCTCCTCAGGTCTCTAATATATTCCTCTCCTCTCCTCAGTTCTCTACTATATTCCTCTCCTCAGTTCTTTACTATATTCCTCTCCTCAGTTCTCTAATATACTCCTCTCCTCAGTTCTCTACTATATTCTCTCCTCAGTTCTCTAATATACTCCTCTCCTCAGTTCTCTACTATATTTCTCTCCTCAGTTCTCTAATATATTCCTCTGCTCAGTTCTCTACTATATTTCTCTCCTCAGTTCTCTAATATGTTTCTCTCCTCAGTACTCTGATATACTCCTCTCCTCTCCTCAGTTCTCTAATATACTCCTCTCCTCCGTTCTCTAATATACTCCTCTCCTCAGTTCTTTACTATATTCCTCTCCTCAGTTCTCTAATATACTCCTCTCCTCAGTTCTCTACTATATTCCTCTCCTCAGTTCTCTAATATACTCCTCTCCTCTCCTCAGTTCTCTACTATATTTCTCTCCTCAGTTCTCTAATATATTCCTCTGCTCAGTTCTCTACTATATTTCTCTCCTCAGTTCTCTAATATGTTTCTCTCCTCAGTACTCTGATATACTCCTCTCCTCTCCTCAGTTCTCTAATATACTCCTCTCCTCAGTTCTCTAATATACTCCTCTCCTCCGTTCTCTAATATACTCCTCTCCTCAGTTCTCTAATATACTCCTCTCCTCTCCTCAGTTCTCTACTATACTCCTCTCCTCAGTTCTCTACTATACTACTCTGCCCAGTTCTCTAATATACTCCTCTCCTCAGTTCTCTACTATACTCCTCTCCTCAGTTCTCTACTATACTACTCTCCCCAGTTCTCTAATATACTCCTCTCCTCAGTTCTCTACTATAGTCCTCTCCTCAGTTCTCTAATATACTCCTCTCCTCTCCTCAGTTCTCTACTATATTCCTCTCCTCAGTTCTCTAATATACTCCTCTTCTCTCCTCAGTTCTCTACTATACTCCTCTCCTCAGTTCTCTAATATACTCCTCTCCTATCCTCAGTTCTCTAATATACTCCTCTCCTATCCTCAGTTCCCTTATATACTCCTCTCAAATCCTCAGTTCTCTAATATACTCCTCTCCTATCCTCAGTTCTCTAATATACTCCTCTCCTATCCTCAGTTCTCTAATATACTCCTCTCCTATCCTCAGTTCTCTAATATACTCCTCTCCTCAGTTCTCTAATATACTCCTCTCCTCAGTTCTCTAATATACTCCTCTCCTATCCTCAGTTCTCTAATATACTCCTCTCCTATCCTCAGTTCTCTAATATACTCCTCTCCTCAGTTCTCTAATATACTCCTCTCCTCAGTTCTCTAATATACTCCTCTCCTCTCCTCAGTTCTCTAATATACTCCTCTCCTCTCCTCAGTTCTCTAATATACTCCTCTCCTCAGTTCTCTACTATACTCCTATCCTCAGTTCTCTAATATACTCCTCTCCTATCCTCAGTTCTCTAATATACTCCTCTCCTATCCTCAGTTCTCTAATATACTCCTCTCCTATCCTCAGTTCTCTAATATACTCCTCTCCTATCCTCAGTTCTCTAATATACTCCTCTCCTCAGTTCTCTACTATACTCCTCTCCTCAGTTCTCTACTATACTCCTCTCCTCAGTTTTCTACTATACTCCTCTCCTCAGTTCTCTACTATACTCCTATCCTCAGTTCTCTAATATACTCCTCTCCTCTCCTCAGTTCTCTACTATACTCCTCTCCTCTGTTCTCTACTATACTCCTCACCTCTCCTCAGTTCTCTAATATACTCCTCTCCTCAGTTCTCTACTATATTCCTCTCCTCAGTTCTCTAATATACTCCTCTCCTCTCCTCAGTTCTCTACTATATTCCTCTCCTCAGGTCTCTAATATATTCCTCTCCTCTCCTCAGTTCTCTACTATATTCCTCTCCTCAGTTCTTTACTATATTCCTCTCCTCAGTTCTCTAATATACTCCTCTCCTCAGTTCTCTACTATATTCCTCTCCTCAGTTCTCTAATATACTCCTCTCCTCAGTTCTCTACTATATTTCTCTCCTCAGTTCTCTAATATATTCCTCTGCTCAGTTCTCTACTATATTTCTCTCCTCAGTTCTCTAATATGTTTCTCTCCTCAGTACTCTGATATACTCCTCTCCTCTCCTCAGTTCTCTAATATACTCCTCTCCTCCGTTCTCTAATATACTCCTCTCCTCAGTTCTTTACTATATTCCTCTCCTCAGTTCTCTAATATACTCCTCTCCTCAGTTCTCTACTATATTCCTCTCCTCAGTTCTCTAATATACTCCTCTCCTCTCCTCAGTTCTCTACTATATTTCTCTCCTCAGTTCTCTAATATATTCCTCTGCTCAGTTCTCTACTATATTTCTCTCCTCAGTTCTCTAATATGTTTCTCTCCTCAGTACTCTGATATACTCCTCTCCTCTCCTCAGTTCTCTAATATACTCCTCTCCTCAGTTCTCTAATATACTCCTCTCCTCCGTTCTCTAATATACTCCTCTCCTCCTCAGTTCTCTAATATACTCCTCTCCTCTCCTCAGTTCTCTACTATACTCCTCTCCTCAGTTCTCTACTATACTACTCTGCCCAGTTCTCTAATATACTCCTCTCCTCAGTTCTCTACTATACTCCTCTCCTCAGTTCTCTACTATACTACTCTCCCCAGTTCTCTAATATACTCCTCTCCTCAGTTCTCTACTATAGTCCTCTCCTCAGTTCTCTAATATACTCCTCTCCTCTCCTCAGTTCTCTACTATATTCCTCTCCTCAGTTCTCTAATATACTCCTCTTCTCTCCTCAGTTCTCTACTATACTCCTCTCCTCAGTTCTCTAATATACTCCTCTCCTATCCTCAGTTCTCTAATATACTCCTCTCCTATCCTCAGTTCCCTTATATACTCCTCTCCTATCCTCAGTTCTCTAATATATTCCTCTCCTATCCTCAGTTCTCTAATATACTCCTCTCCTATCCTCAGTTCTCTAATATACTCCTCTCCTATCCTCAGTTCTCTAATATACTCCTCTCCTCAGTTCTCTAATATACTCCTCTCCTCAGTTCTCTAATATACTCCTCTCCTATCCTCAGTTCTCTAATATACTCCTCTCCTATCCTCAGTTCTCTAATATACTCCTCTCCTCAGTTCTCTAATATACTCCTCTCCTCAGTTCTCTAATATACTCCTCTCCTCTCCTCAGTTCTCTAATATACTCCTCTCCTCTCCTCAGTTCTCTAATATACTCCTCTCCTCAGTTCTCTACTATACTCCTATCCTCAGTTCTCTAATATACTCCTCTCCTATCCTCAGTTCTCTAATATACTCCTCTCCTATCCTCAGTTCTCTAATATACTCCTCTCCTATCCTCAGTTCTCTAATATACTCCTCTCCTATCCTCAGTTCTCTAATATACTCCTCTCCTCAGTTCTCTAATATACTCCTCTCCTCAGTTCTCTAATATACTCCTCTCCTCTCCTCAGTTCTCTAATATACTCCTCTCCTCTCCTCAGTTCTCTAATATACTCCTATCCTCAGTTCTCTACTATACTCCTATCCTCAGTTCTCTACTATACTCCTCTCCTCTGTTCTCTACTATACTCCTCACCTCTCCTCAGTTCTCTAATATACTCCTCTCCTCAGTTCTCTACTATATTCCTCTCCTCAGTTCTCTAATATACTCCTCTCCTCTCCTCAGTTCTCTACTATATTCCTCTCCTCAGGTCTCTAATATATTCCTCTCCTCTCCTCAGTTCTCTACTATATTCCTCTCCTCAGTTCTTTACTATATTCCTCTCCTCAGTTCTCTAATATACTCCTCTCCTCAGTTCTCTACTATATTCCTCTCCTCAGTTCTCTAATATACTCCTCTCCTCTCCTCAGTTCTCTACTATATTTCTCTCCTCAGTTCTCTAATATATTCCTCTGCTCAGTTCTCTACTATATTTCTCTCCTCAGTTCTCTAATATGTTTCTCTCCTCAGTACTCTGATATACTCCTCTCCTCTCCTCAGTTCTCTAATATACTCCTCTCCTCAGTTCTCTAATATACTCCTCTCCTCCGTTCTCTAATATACTCCTCTCCTCAGTTCTCTAATATACTCCTCTCCTCTCCTCAGTTCTCTACTATACTCCTCTCCTCAGTTCTCTACTATACTACTCTGCCCAGTTCTCTAATATACTCCTCTCCTCAGTTCTCTACTATACTCCTCTCCTCAGTTCTCTACTATACTACTCTCCCCAGTTCTCTAATATACTCTCTCCTCAGTTCTCTACTATAGTCCTCTCCTCAGTTCTCTAATATACTCCTCTCCTCTCCTCAGTTCTCTACTATATTCCTCTCCTCAGTTCTCTAATATACTCCTCTTCTCTCCTCAGTTCTCTACTATATCTCCTCAGTTCTCTAATATACTCCTCTCCTATCCTCAGTTCTCTAATATACTCCTCTCCTATCCTCAGTTCCCTTATATACTCCTCTCCTATCCTCAGTTCTCTAATATACTCCTCTCTTATCCTCAGTTCTCTAATATACTCCTCTCCTATCCTCAGTTCTCTAATATACTCCTCTCCTATCCTCAGTTCTCTAATATACTCCTCTCCTCAGTTCTCTAATATACTCCTCTCCTCAGTTCTCTAATATACTCCTCTCCTATCCTCAGTTCTCTAATATACTCCTCTCTATCCTCAGTTCTCTAATATACTCCTCTCCTATCCTCAGTTCTCTAATATACTCCTCTCCTCAGTTCTCTAATATACTCCTCTCCTCAGTTCTCTAATATACTCCTCTCCTCTCCTCAGTTCTCTAATATACTCCTCTCCTCCTCAGTTCTCTAATATACTCCTCTCCTCAGTTCTCTACTATACTCCTATCCTCAGTTCTCTAATATACTCCTCTCCTCCTCAGTTCTCTAATATACTCCTCTCTATCCTCAGTTCTCTACTATACTCCTCTCCTATCCTCAGTTCTCTAATATACTCCTCTCCTATCCTCAGTTCTCTACTATACTCCTCTCCTATCCTCAGTTCTCTAATATAGGCCTCTCCTATCCTCAGTTCTCTAATATACTCCTTTCCTATCCTCAGTTCTCTAATATACTCCTGTTCTCTAATATACTCCTCTCCTATCCTCAGTTCTCTAATATACTACTCTCCTATCCTCAGTTCTCTACTATACTACTCTCCTATCCTCAGTTCTCTACTATACTCCTCTCCTATCCTCAGTTCTCTAATATACTCCTCTCCTATCCTCAGTTCTCTACTATACTCCTCTCCTATCCTCAGTTCTCTACTATACTCCTCTCCTCAGTTCTCTACTATACTCCTCTCCTCTGTTCTCTACTATACTCCTCACCTCTCCTCAGTTCTCTAATATACTCCTCTCCTCAGTTCTCTACTATATTCCTCTCCTCAGTTCTCTAATATACTAATCTCCTCAGTTCTCTAATATACTCCTCTCCTCTCCTCAGTTCTCTAATATATTTCTCTCCTCAGTACTCTGATATACTCCTCTCCTCTCCTCAGTTCTCTACTATACCCCTCTCCTCAGTTCTCTACTATACTCCTCTCCTCAGTTCTCTTCTATACTCCTCTCCTCAGTTCTCTACTATACTCCTCTCCTCAGTTCTCTACTATCCCTCTCCTCAGTTTTCTCTATACTCCTCTCCTCTTCCTCAGTTCTCTCTCCTCATTATCTACTATACTACTCTCCCCAGTTCTCTAATATACTCCTCTCCTCTCCTCAGTTCTCTACTATACTCCTCTCCTCAGTTCTCTACTATACTCCTCTCCTCAGTTCTCTACTATACTCCTCTCCTCAGTTCTCTACTATACTCCTCTCCTCAGTTCTCTACTATACTCCTCTCCTCAGTTTTCTACTATACTCCTCTCCTCAGTTCTCTACTATACTCCTATCCTCAGTTCTCTAATATACTCCTCTCCTCTCCTCTCCTCTCCTCAGTTCTCTACTATACTCCTCTCCTCTGTTCTCTACTATACTCCTCACCTCTCCTCAGTTCTCTAATATACTCCTCTCCTCAGTTCTCTACTATATTCCTCTCCTCAGTTCTCTAATATACTCCTCTCCTCTCCTCAGTTCTCTACTATATTCCTCTCCTCAGGTCTCTAATATATTCCTCTCCTCTCCTCAGTTCTCTACTATATTCCTCTCCTCAGTTCTTTACTATATTCCTCTCCTCAGTTCTTTACTATATTCCTCTCCTCAGTTCTCTAATATACTCCTCTCCTCAGTTCTCTACTATATTCCTCTCCTCAGTTCTCTAATATACTCCTCTCCTCTCCTCAGTTCTCTACTATATTTCTCTCCTCAGTTCTCTAATATATTCCTCTGCTCAGTTCTCTACTATATTTCTCTCCTCAGTTCTCTAATATGTTTCTCTCCTCAGTACTCTGATATACTCCTCTCCTCTCCTCAGTTCTCTAATATACTCCTCTCCTCCGTTCTCTAATATACTCCTCTCCTCAGTTCTCTAATATACTCCTCTCCTCTCCTCAGTTCTCTACTATACTCCACTCCTCAGTTCTCTACTATACTACTCTGCCCAGTTCTCTAATATACTCCTCTCCTCAGTTCTCTACTATACTCCTCTCCTCAGTTCTCTACTATACTACTCTCCCCAGTTCTCTAATATACTCCTCTCCTCAGTTCTCTACTATAGTCCTCTCCTCAGTTCTGTAATATACTCCTCTGCTCTCCTCAGTTCTCTACTATATTCCTCTCCTCAGTTCTCTAATATACTCCTCTTCTCTCCTCAGTTCTCTAATATACTCCTCTCCTATCCTCAGTTCCCTTATATACTCCTCTCCTATCCTCAGTTCTCTAATATACTCCTCTCCTATCCTCAGTTCTCTAATATACTCCTCTCCTATCCTCAGTTCTCTAATATACTCCTCTCCTATCCTCAGTTCTCTAATATACTCCTCTCCTCAGTTCTCTAATATACTCCTCTCCTCAGTTCTCTAATATACTCCTCTCCTATCCTCAGTTCTCTAATATACTCCTCTCCTATCCTCAGTTCTCTAATATACTCCTCTCCTCAGTTCTCTAATATACTCCTCTCCTCTCCTCAGTTCTCTAATATACTCCTCTCCTCTCCTCAGTTCTCTAATATACTCCTCTCCTCTCCTCAGTTCTCTAATATACTCCTCTCCTCAGTTCTCTACTATACTCCTATCCTCAGTTCTCTAATATACCCCTCTACTATCCTCAGTTCTCTAATATACTCCTCTCCTCCGTTCTCTAATATACTCCTCTCCTCAGTTCTCTAATATACTCCTCTCCTCTCCTCAGTTCTCTACTATACTCCTCTCCTCAGTTCTCTACTATACTATTCTGCCCAGTTCTCTAATATACTCCTCTCCTCAGTTCTCTACTATACTCCTCTCCTCAGTTCTCTACTATACTACTCTCCCCAGTTCTCTAATATACTCCTCTCCTCAGTTCTCTACTATAGTCCTCTCCTCAGTTCTCTAATATACTCCTCTGCTCCTCAGTTCTCTACTATATTCCTCTCCTCAGTTCTCTAATATACTCCTCTTCTCTCCTCAGTTCTCTACTATACTCCTCTCCTCAGTTCTCTACTATACTCCTCTCCTCAGTTCTCTAATATACTCCTCTCCTATCCTCATTTCTCTAATATACTCCTCTCCTATCCTCAGTTCTCTAATATACTCCTCTCCTATCCTCAGTTCTCTAATATACTCCTCTCCTCAGTTCTCTAATATACTCAGTTCTCTAATATACTCCTGTCCTATCCTCAGTTCTCTAATATACTCCTCTCCTATCCTCAGTTCTCTAATATACTCCTCTCCTCAGTTCTCTAATATACTCCTCTCCTCTCCTCAGTTCTCTAATATACTCCTCTCCTCTCCTCAGTTCTCTAATATACTCCTCTCCTCAGTTCTCTAATATACTCCTCTCCTCAGTTCTCTACTATACTCCTATCCTCAGTTCTCTAATATACTCCTCTCCTATCCTCAGTTCTCTAATATACTCCTCTCCTATCCTCAGTTCTCTAATATACTCCTCTCCTCTCCCCAGTTCTCTAATATACTCCTCTCCTCTCCTCAGTTCTCTACTATACTCCTCTCCTCTCCTCAGTTCTCTTCTATACTCCTCTCCTCAGTTCTCTTCTATACTCCTCTCCTCAGTTCTCTACTATACTCCTCTCCTCAGTTCTCTACTATACTCCTCTCCTCAGTTCTATACTATACTCCTCTCCTATCCTCAGTTCTCTAATATACTCCTCTTCTCTCCTCAGTTCTCTACTATACTCCTCTCCTCTGTTCTCTACTATACTCCTCACCTCTCCTCAGTTCTCTAATATACTCCTCTCCTCAGTTCTCTACTATATTCCTCTCCTCAGTTCTCTTCTATACTCCTCTCCTCAGTTCTCTACTATACTCCTCTCCTCAGTTCTCTACTATACTCCTCTCCTCAGTTTTCTACTATACTCCTCTCCTCAGTTCTCTACTATACTCCTATCCTCAGTTCTCTAATATACTCCTCTCCTCTCCTCAGTTCTCTACTATACTCCTCTCCTCTGTTCTCTACTATACTCCTCACCTCTCCTCAGTTCTCTAATATACTCCTCTCCTCAGTTCTCTACTATATTCCTCTCCTCAGTTCTCTAATATACTCCTCTCCTCTCCTCAGTTCTTTACTATATTCCTCTCCTCAGTTCTCTAATATACTCCTCTCCTCAGTTCTCTACTATATTCCTCTCCTCAGTTCTCTAATATACTCCTCTCCTCTCCTCAGTTCTCTACTATATTTCTCTCCTCAGTTCTCTAATATATTCCTCTGCTCAGTTCTCTACTATATTTCTCTCCTCAGTTCTCTAATATGTTTCTCTCCTCAGTACTCTGATATACTCCTCTCCTCTCCTCAGTTCTCTAATATACTCCTCTCCTCCGTTCTCTAATATACTCCTCTCCTCAGTTCTTTACTATATTCCTCTCCTCAGTTCTCTAATATACTCCTCTCCTCAGTTCTCTACTATATTCCTCTCCTCAGTTCTCTAATATGTTTCTCTCCTCAGTACTCTGATATACTCCTCTCCTCTCCTCAGTTCTCTAATATACTCCTCTCCTCCGTTCTCTAATATACTCCTCTCCTCAGTTCTCTAATATACTCCTCTCCTCTCCTCAGTTCTCTACTATACTCCTCTCCTCAGTTCTCTACTATACTACTCTGCCCAGTTCTCTAATATACTCCTCTCCTCAGTTCTCTACTATACTCCTCTCCTCAGTTCTCTACTATACTACTCTCCCCAGTTCTCTAATATACTCCTCTCCTCAGTTCTCTACTATAGTCCTCTCCTCAGTTCTCTAATATACTCCTCTGCTCTCCTCAGTTCTCTACTATATTCCTCTCCTCAGTTCTCTAATATACTCCTCTTCTCTCCTCAGTTCTCTACTATACTCCTCTCTTCAGTTCTCTAATATACTCCTCTCCTATCCTCAGTTCTCTAATATACTCCTCTCCTATCCTCAGTTCCCTTATATACTCCTCTCCTATCCTCAGTTCTCTAATATACTCCTCTCCTATCCTCAGTTCTCTAATATACTCCTCTCCTATCCTCAGTTCTCTAATATACTCCTCTCCTATCCTCAGTTCTCTAATATACTCCTCTCCTCAGTTCTCTAATATACTCCTCTCCTCAGTTCTCTAATATACTCCTCTCCTATCCTCAGTTCTCTAATATACTCCTCTCCTATCCTCAGTTCTCTAATATACTCCTCTCCTATCCTCAGTTCTCTAATATACTCCTCTCCTCAGTTCTCTAATATACTCCTCTCCTCAGTTCTCTAATATACTCCTCTCCTCTCCTCAGTTCTCTAATATACTCCTCTCCTCTCCTCAGTTCTCTAATATACTCCTCTCCTCAGTTCTCTACTATACTCCTATCCTCAGTTCTCTAATATACTCCTCTCCTATCCTCAGTTCTCTAATATACTCCTCTCCTATCCTCAGTTCTCTACTATACTCCTCTCCTATCCTCAGTTCTCTAATATACTCCTCTCCTATCCTCAGTTCTCTACTATACTCCTCTCCTATCCTCAGTTCTCTAATATAGGCCTCTCCTATCCTCAGTTCTCTAATATACTCCTTTCCTATCCTCAGTTCTCTAATATACTCCCATCCTCTGTTCTCTAATATACTCCTCTCCTCTGTTCTCTAATATACTCCTCTCCTATCCTCAGTTCTCTACTATACTCCTCTCCTATCCTCAGTTCTCTACTATACTACTCTCCTATCCTCAGTTCTCTACTATACTCCTCTCCTATCCTCAGTTCTCTAATATACTCCTCTCCTATCCTCAGTTCTCTAATATACTCCTCTCCTATCCTCAGTTCTCTAATATACTACTCTCCTATCCTCAGTTCTCTACTATACTACTCTCCTATCCTCAGTTCTCTAATATACTCCTCTCCTATCCTCAGTTCTCTACTATACTCCTCTCCTATCCTCAGTTCTCTAATATACTCCTCTCCTATCCTCAGTTCTCTACTATACTACTCTCCTATCCTCAGTTCTCTAATATACTCCTCTCCTATCCTCAGTTCTCTACTATACTCCTCTCCTATCCTCAGTTCTCTACTATACTCCTCTCCTATCCTCAGTTCTCTAATATACTCCTCTCCTATCCTCAGTTCTCTACTATACTACTCTCCTATCCTCAGTTCTCTACTATACTCCTCTCCTATCCTCAGTTCTCTAATATACTCCTCTCCTATCCTCAGTTCTCTACTATACTACTCTCCTATCCTCAGTTCTCTAATATACTACTCTCCTATCCTCAGTTCTCTACTATACTCCTCTCCTATCCTCAGTTCTCTAATATACTCCTCTCCTATCCTCAGTTCTCTAATATACTACTCTCCTATCCTCAGTTCTCTAATATACTACTCTCCTATCCTCAGTTCTCTACTATACTCCTCTCCTATCCTCAGTTCTCTAATATACTCCTCTCCTATCCTCAGTTCTCTAATATACTCCTCTCCTATCCTCAGTTCTCTACTATACTACTCTCCTATCCTCAGTTCTCTAATATACTACTCTCCTATCCTCAGTTCTCTACTATACTCCTCTCCTATCCTCAGTTCTCTAATATACTACTCTCCTATCCTCAGTTCTCTACTATACTACTCTCCTATCCTCAGTTCTCTAATATACTCCTCTCCTATCCTCAGTTCTCTACTATACTCCTCTCCTATCCTCAGTTCTCTAATATACTCCTCTCCTATCCTCAGTTCTCTACTATACTCCTCTCCT